>NW_011967151.1:553218-563018 GCF_000949405.1 Vollenhovia emeryi
CATATAAAACAGAGAAATGAACGGGAAAAGTACAAAAGCGATGAATCACAGCGCGCCGCGTGAGTGCCGCGCGCTCTGAGGCGCTGCGGCAAAATCGATAATTAAACTATTTAAAATTTTATAAATTGTTATCCAAGAATGACATATTGTTTTTATGTCCCTAAAGTATCGTTTAAGCAAAAAAAATTTTTTTCGATTTTTTGAAAATCCTAGAGTGGTGTTACCCCTTAACTGTCCGTCATTCACCGATTTCGATCTCGACGACAAAAAACCGGGGGAGTCTCGTCCTCTTTCTGCCTTTCTCTGGATGCAAGCGAATTTCGGAGGGGCACGTGACTGCAGCGCGCAAAAGCAGCGCGCCGATAATGCACGAAATTAATACAATTATTTTAACGCGCACGCGAGATTTTATAAACTCTTCCAAGAATAAAAACAAACGCACGGGATACTTTCTGCTTATTAAAATTTCGCACAACGACACACACGGCACTTCGCTTGGTGAAATTATTCCGGTCGAAAATACACAAGTGTTACGCGTCTTTAGATGCATGAACTTTACTTCCCTCCAATGTTTAGATTTCTATATCCTCGGTAGGGATTTTTGAATTTTTGATTCCACCAATTGCTCGTAGATTCTCGTATCCGCGGATTTATTCTTCCCTCCCGATCTTTCGGGTCTTTGAATTTTAACAAGTATTCCGAGGAAATCCTGTACAGACTCTGGATTTCGGAAACTTTTTACCCACGACTTATCTCGTCCTTCAATTAGCGGGGCTAATCCACCTAGTCGATGATGCGTAACGAGCCCCAGCGCTCTCAAGCAGCTAACTCAGCATCGTATTCGGAAGAAGCTTAGTGGCCAAAGTGGTGCAAAACTATCCTCGACATGCCTGCAACCTCCCTGGCGCATTAACGGACACCGGTAACCGCTTCTCAAGCGGACGCACACCGGAAACCGGGGCGCGGATCCGCAAGACGCGGGGTAGTCTAAGTTTGCCCGTTCGCCACTTCCGCCGACAAAAGCCGCCTACCGCGCGCGTGCAGGATGAACGCGCGTTAGCGGCGAACGCGAGCAGATGGGGGCAGGTCGCGGGGGTGGTGGCACACGTTGAGAAACGCATTTGTAAACATACATCCTATCCTACGGGGCTCGAGCAGCCGTGTCGCAGTAAATCCCGGTACATTAATATTAATGCGTCTTCGGCATGTACCGGGCCGCTCTCCCGCCCTCCCTCCCGCCCCTCGACGTCGGTCCTCCACGTCGTAGAAAGCAGGGGAGTTCGGCGGAGTTTACAACGCGAAGTGCATACAGAACCTGGGGCTCTTTACAATACCGAGGCATCCACCCACTCGCTCGTTTTCCCTCTGCGTGTCTCCTTCTTTCTCCCTCCCTCCCCCCGGGCCCTCTTTCCCCCCTCAGTATGCGTACAGATAGATACGTGTACCATGAGCGAGTACGTGCATTTTACGGTACGGAATTCCAGGATCTCCGGATCCTCTGATCTTCGGTCCAGAACTCCGAATGCGCGCTGCATAACGCGGATGAATCTTTTAGCGGAGGTCTACATTCGTAAAAAAGGTGTCTTTGCTAGCGAACTACCCCGGCAACTCTTCGTGATTTGCAAATTTTTAAATGAGAAAGAACTCGACTCTTTTGAGCGGTCGCAGCCCCTCGGTCATTAGCATGCAACGTGTAATATTAATAACGTGAATCCCCCACCGGCGCGGGCGAGTGCGCGTGCGCGTTTAGTTAAAAATAATGAATATTAGACTATATTATATACACTGAGACACGTAGCGTCAAGTAATGACCGCCGATTGATCATCGCAAAGGACAGATCGCCACCTTTTCCGCAGCTCTGCGGTCGGCCATAACGATCTCTCGTTAGCGCAGCTAATTACTTCGGTAGTGTGCAGTGGACCGTGAAAGGTCGTTAGTCAGTTAGTACCACAGGTTAGAAGCTAAAGTGATGGGGGATCTTCACTCTCCTCTGTCCCTCTATCTCTCTTTTCAATATACCTAGCATTGTCGCACGAAACCGTCGCGATGACATTCTTCAAGTGCGCTTGGATCTGTTCAATGACGGTCTCGAAACCTTTAAACCTTTACCTATAACGCTTGGATCTCTAATATTGACAATTCTCGAATAATTATTATATAGATTCGATAATTGGAGCTTATCTTGCCAATAGCTCTCTGCTGAAATTAAATTGTTATACCTAACATTTGTGGTCTTTTAAAGTTTTAATTAATTAAAGACACTTTGAATTACTTAAATTCGTGACGTTTAGATATTTCAAAATGGCGAAATGGCTAATTACTCAAACTCGTCGATTACCGAATCGTTAGATTACACGTATCACCGCGGATATCTCAAGCTCTTCAAACTTAAGATTCGCGGAATTTTAAGCGCCGAGGAATAAGTTACGCACATTTCTGAATACTTGCATGAGTGGGGTGGGATGCACATAACTCCCACTCTTTTGAGTATATTTACCCTTCTAGTAACTGAAAGGAGCGCTGAACGCAAGCTGGATATCAGGGAAGGTTTTTGTGGAGAGGTAGGAAGAGGACGGAAAAGGTGGGGGGGGGGGGGAGGGTGGGCTTTGCTCTGGATTCTGCATGCTCGTAAATAGTCCCGATAACGTGCCTTCTACGCGGGATACCCGATATTCAACGCTGTTCATTGAATTTAGTCGCGAGGCGGTCGACGTCGCGGTTTGCCTTCCTGATTTTTATATGAGTAACGAAGGAGCTTTTTGTTCATTTCTCTCTTTTTTTTTTCATTCTGAAACGTGAGTCCTTCTGAATCCTCATACTTTTCCTATCTTCCCTCTTTTTATTCGTCTAATGGAAAGGAGTTGCAAAACATCTTTTTATTACGCTTCTCGGCGGACTCATAATTCTCCGACCTCAACGACTGTATAATTGTTCAGACGAGAATCAAAAGATAAATTTCTGAAAGCAAAGATACAATGATCCCGCAACTAAAGCAAATGTTCGCAATCAGAGCGCGGAATAAGATTACCGAGCGATGCGGCGAATTAGTGGACATTTGTATTCCGGCATCACGCTTGCATTTCTGAATTTTATCTCGCGTTTATTCCCGCGAGTGAAAGGAGAAGGTACACGCGAGAGAAAGGTGTAATGGCGAGGATAAAGGGAGAGAACGACGATTAATAGCAGTTCGCAGTTTCAATTTGATGGTTTCGTGTTTGTTTCAAAGCAAAGGGATCGAGTATCCTCAAGCACCAGTAACATATTTCAGTCGAATAAATTGTCCTGATTATACTAATATTACCCGTCGAAACAGTATCTTTAAACAAAGTATTTGCAGGCAATTCTTGGGCTCGAAGTGGAAAATTATTAGGTGCCCGTGCAACCAGGATTGAAACTTTATTCGCGGCAATATTAAAAACGATGCATTAATATTCCGTGCGTCTCGCGCATGTTACGACATCTCACTTTAGAATATATTCCGGCGAATTGCGATATGAACCTTGTGTGTCCCGAGGGTATTTGTAATATTGTATATCTCCACAGATTGTTTAACTCGGATAACTAGTTTAATACAGATAATAAATTTCGCATCGTTATTTGATGACGTAACATCCGCGACCGAATGAATCGTATTTGTACACTGATAGAAAAATATGTGGTACTTGAAACTATAATTGCGTAGTAAAATAATTATAGTCGGGAATATCATTTTTATAGCAATTATTACAATAATATTAACAATAGCAACTATATAGACACAGTGATGCCAACTATTTAAAAAATCTCCTATAAAATAGGAGCTTTTAACTATTATTCTGTTAAAATATCCAGTTAATGAATAGTAAACTAGTTAATTATTTTTATATAGTAAATACAATCACAACAATAGTAAATTTAACTACATTTCTACCATCCACCTTACTAATCACATGGTAAACAAAAGTGAAGTGGTTCGGAATGTCCTCACTAGAGGGACGCGCGGTATAAGACTTTCTTGTAAGAAGAAAACCGCATAAGGTGTTACAAATACGGGTAAGTTTATACATTCGTATAAGATTACTTATCTTTTCTTTGAGAGATGCTTTCTTGTACTATTCTTTGCGAGTGCAAAGTGATGTAACCGATGAATATAGTGAACGCAATGTATATAATAATAAAAAGTGGAGAATATTTCTTCCAATATAAATACGATTATTACTATTACATATAGTTATTAGAAAATTTACTTATAATTGTTATTGCAATATTTATATACCCCTTACCAAGTTAAAAGCTCGTTTTGGTGCATTATGACAACCATATCGTAAGTTGCATGGACCAATATTGTGTCTATGAGAACTATAATACGTTGTTAGGTCAACCATAACTTATGTAGTTAAAAGAATTAGAAAAATGTGGTTGGCTCCTAAAATGACTGTAAACTATGTGAGTTTGTGGAAACTGTAACCATTTTTTTCTATCAGTGTATTTATGTTTTACGAAAAAAATACGATTTACCTGCAACTTTTCGCGGGAAACTTTTACAGAAATTCTTCCGATGGATTCCTTACGTCCTTTTAATTGTGTACGAAATGTATCGTTACGACGAAGAAGGTTGGAAGAAGGATGCTGCTATTATGTGATAGCTGAATTTAACGTAATGTCAAGATACACCTGCGCTTTCATGTCTTCCCGTTAAATTTATTTCAGCCGCGGCGTAATTTTGCGCTTCGTGCGCGAGCGTGCACACACACTCACACACACGCACACACACGTCTCCGGGGGTCTCGCTAATTTGTACCGAGATAATGTCAGCATATACGCTCCACGCTCCTACCATTGATGGTGCGTGCATTCGTGGCGCTATTATTAATACAAAGTAGACAGCGATGCGTACACAACGCGGCCCGTATGCGCTTTGAAACGCGCTAGGATCGTTTCGACATGAAATAATTTCGCGTCTAGGTCGTCGCGAAATTACGCGCGAATTAACGAACACCATCATCATCACTTTATTTCAATTCCGCCACATAGTGGACACCAAAGGTCATAACTGTTGTTAAACATTAAAGGAGGGCATTGTTTAACCGAGTATCAAGTTTACGAATTTTAATTTTACGTTTCTATTTTTAGGTAATCGACAAATCTCCGCACCCACAGAAAAAATTTCCGGATCCAATGCTATTACACCTCAATGTATCTTAAAATAGGATCGATACTAGCGCCAATCATACTTATTATTAGAATAAAATAATAGTATGTATCGTCTTTTGTCGAATATCGTGGCGCCAACTTCGTGCGTTGTAAGATGGTGAGAAAATTTATTCTAAACGCAAGAATATATAAACTTACATTTGTATAAGTTACTCTTGTCTCGATATAGTAAGACAATATTTTTTAATTCGATAGAAGAGAATGAGAATTATTGATTTTATTTTGATATCGTCTTATTTTTATACTAAATGAGGGTGTGAGAAATATAAATGCGTCAAGAATATTTTTCGTCTCGGTAACAGAAATCCTTTCTGAGGGTGCAGTGTCGAAGGAATTTTCAGGGCCACAAAACACGCGGTTCAACATTAAAAAATTATCGATCGTATCTTGGAAGTGTTTTTTTTGTCAATCAAAATGTAGATCTGTATTTTAGATACAAGTACACCCGCAGAAAACATTTCCGGATTCAATGCTATTACACATTAACGTACCATAAAGTAGGATCGATTTAGCGCCGATCATATTTATTATGGAAAAAGGAATATTTTAATTTTAAATGAAAAATTCGAAAATCTAGAATCGTCTTTTGTCGAATATCGTACTGCCAACTTCCTGCGTTGTAAGATAGCGGAAAAATTTATTCTAAACGCAAGAATATATAAAGTTACTCTTGTCTCAATATAGTAAATCAATCTTTTTTTATTCGATAGAGGAGAATAAGAATTGTTGATTTAATTTCGACAGTGTCTTATTTTTATACTACAGGAAGTGAGAAATAGAAATGCGTCAAGAATATTTTTTATCTCGGTAACAGAAATCTTTTCTGAGCGCGTGGGACGAGGTTCTTTATTAAATGATCGTCAACTTAAAAAATCTTGAAGATAAAAACTTCAGAGCGAATATAACGTTCAAAGATTTAGATTGGATTGACAAGAAATCGATGCAAAAGGACCAAAGTTCTATGCTTATTACGTATATAGCGAGTAATACTGTCATATTCCTAATCGCATCATAAGTGATTAATAAACTAAATCTCTAAGACGTGGCTCTTTATTAAATAATCGTCAACTTAGAAAATTTCGAAGATAAAATCCAGAGCGAATATAATGTTCAAAGGGAGTCAAATATTCAGATTATACTGAGAAAAAATCGATGCAAAAGGAAATTTCTTTGCTTATTACTTATGTAGCGATTATACTGTCGTATTTTTAACCGCCGCATAAATAGTTAATGAACTACACTCTTTTTCAGATACTCTATTGCTCTAAAACTCTTCGACATGATTTGATTTTCCACGTTTAGCAAGCGCTGGTGAGACATCTCGCTCGAACGTTTTTCCTGTTACCAGTATTGCCGACGCATTTGCCGGCCGGAAATATTGTCCCTCTTATTAAGATGACGTCAGGATTGGAAACGGGCTAGCTCTTTCGGTTGACGGATGTGCAAATCGCGTGCGACGCCTGCGTAAATCGCATTCCCGATGCAGGAGGGGCATAAGCGAACGGAAATCGCGTGTCACGGCCAAACGCTCCGCTTTATTCGAGCGCGCTCGGCTCTCCGCAAATTTTGATTTTTCCCCGATATGTTGTATTGCTTCATTAATCCCTTGACGCGATCATCGCGACGCCAGCTGCAAACACATTCTCTGTGCTCGCCGCCTAAATTATTCGAATTCGCGTTTTTGCGCGGACAGAAAGAAATTAATACCCTACGCCGAATCTTTTAATTTTTACATGAATAAAATAATGCCATTGTGATAAACGGATAACAGGATATTTTTCATATTACTTCAGCATTCGATTCGGCTCTAATTCAAATGCGATAGACGTTGCAAAAATCCATGACAACCGGATCCCCACAATATTTCAAATCGCTGGAAAATTACCATCACGATCGAAAAATTAAAAGAGGTTGGTGGTCGGAGCAAATCAGTTTACCGAGAGCTTTTACCGGCGCTTTTATCGTAAGCGGCAGATGAAAATTGAACTAGCCGTAAAATTCGCACGACGACAAATGGATCTGCCTCGCGCCCGTGTAGTTCACCGAATATGCATGAACATGTTCCTCGGTTATTTCCTTACAATCTTCGGCTATTTAATCATACGTTCCCTTGTATCTCGATAGTTGTAACATTGCTTCGCAAATATCATTAAATCCGACTGCGATTTTATGCTTAAGCGTGGGAAAATTTTATACCCGCAAAGCTATTTATTTTTAGTTTCAAGTTTCTCGGCGTTTCTTGCTTGGACCATTGGACGTTATCTTAATAAGTGGGATAACGTTCAGATTCTTCGTTCCCCAAAATATCCAAATCCGTAAATTTTGGTCCGTTCCGACATCTCGACGCATTTTGCGTCTGGCGATATTATTCGCCGACAGATCCCCAATCCTTTGTAAATAATCCCTGAATGACTCTTCGATGCGTCGCGCTATCGGGTGATTGATGCAACGCTAAATGAGCCTACTCTTAAATAATTGAGACGCTTCATTTGAATAATTGATTGATGGTAATTGCAAGAACGACATCGGCGACCGTGCTATACCACCAGAGCGCGGCCAGCACTGGTGCGTCCGCCAGTTTAATAATTTATTGTCGTTAATAATTGGCGAATAATTAGCGTGCCGTGCTGACGTAATGTTTATTCATGGAGCATCGTGTCGGGGTAAAATTTAACCGGCAGAAACGAATGGGCACCCCTCTTTTTGATGGACGACTCGTCCGTGACGACGCGGAATATCGATGGCGATCCGCAGATATCGATTCCCCCGCACGCTTAAGATAGACACGATAAAGTCTGCATCTTGTAGCCAGACTTAATCCTTTAATGGCTTCTTTGCAATATTCAAACGATAAAAAAATCTACGTTTTAGATGATATAAATTTCGAAATAACCGAATCCATCTAAATTCTCACCATGTCATGATTTTTTTAATCCTTTAGGCATTCTATAAATTCAAAGTATCGATAACGACTGCAACAAGAAACGATCTTTATCACGAGATCTCCGGTAAGAGAAGTCTTACAAGTTAGCGGAGCAACGTGAGTAGAACCGATTCTGATAAATATTTATATTCGCTGCCAATTTGTCTCGAAATCTCGAAATGTCCGAATTTGTCGCTTGCAAATTGAGTTGGAGCAATACAAGGGCCGCCCTCGCTTCGCCAACTTATAAGATGTGAGAAAAAGTACAATCGTTTCTCGAGCAACGCGAGAGAAAATTCTCTGCGACTCGATCGCGCGTTGAGGGATGCGCCTCTGTTATTTCCCTCGCAATACCGTAACATCTCTCCCGCCGTCACGATATCCAGAACGAAGATGGACCGCGGCACGTGAAATATGGTAATTCGTCTGATAATGCACTCCATCTCCCCGGCGTCCGCCCGTGCGCACCGCGCGATGCGCCACGTTCGCTCGCAGCAATACGATCAAACCGGCACTGAAATTTGAAGAGGGTATCCGTGTTTCGCGAGACGTTTCGTTATTGTCGTGGCGGTTTGTCGCCCGCGGCAGGTACTACCGTGTTTTTCACGGCCGTCAGTCATCCCCCGGAGATCTAAACCACCAAGATCTAAAAATATATGGTATTATATTTTTAGGATCTGAAAAATAAAACAACCCCCTACTAGACCATTTCTTCGAAATTCACGAACAAAGCTTGTACGCGATTACGCGTTTATGCACAGTTGTATTATATAACATTATGTAACTCCATACGAGAACATAAAAATGAGAGTATATTAACGAATCGAGCTTAAAAATTAAATTATCTTTTTCGTAATTACGAAAAAAAAATCATTTCCGATTGTCACATCTTTTAATGCAATCCCCCGCGCCATGAAATCCTCCAATCCTTTTGCACTCTCTGATCCTTTTCCGAACGCGTCATCCGAATTGTCATTCGCTCGATAAAATAATTTCCAAATTTCTGACTGCGGGATCGCACGTTCAAGCGGAACGTGCGATCACGGGCGGAAAACTCAGTTTCATTATCGACACGTCGCCGCGCCAAGGAGGGCGCCTCGATCTCGAGGGTTCGGTATCGGGATACGTTTCGGTAGCAGAGACGAGAGAAGGGCGCTAACGATAGCCGGTCGACGTGATTGGAATTGGGAAAGTTCCGGTCAACCGCGGCCACGCCGTCTCGAAAGTCGAAATACCGGGCTACGAACTCGGAAATCGATTCCTGCCCGGAATATATATCGTCGACGTGTCACCCCCGTAACGAGGGGCTTTCGACGGAATAATGAAGTTTTCTCCGGGCAAAAATTGGGTCGCGCGCGTGCGAGTTCCTTTCCTTTCGCCGACCTCACTTTCGATCGATACTTTTATCCGATTGCATCGATGCAATCGCAGCGTCCGCGCACCTGAACCGCGCGTCAGCGAAAGAAATATCTCGCGCGCGTCGAAACAAATTCCGCACCAGCTCACCCCTCGCAAAAGAACAAAAAAAAACAAATACGAGCTTCCGGTCCGGCAGTCTATCCGAGGGTGACTGCGCGCGCTCCACTTTCCGTGTGAATCAACGAGGCCGCGACCGATTGCGTTGCGTTATTTGAGTAATATATACAGGGTGAGTTATAACATTTGTCCACGAGCTCGTGAGAA
>NW_011967151.1:565347-577262 GCF_000949405.1 Vollenhovia emeryi
TCCCCATCCCTCGCCTGGCAATATCGATCGCCGTGCGGTCACATCTCGCTACGCGCTCGAATTGGACAGTGGGCAGGGCAAAGACGACGATTTTCGATAATTTTTTTCTCGTTAACTATTGCGAAAATTGCAAAATGTTTCAGGACTTTTCTGTTCATCTCGATCCGTTCTACCTTCTCACGAGCTCGTGGACAAATGTTATAACTCACCCTGTATATTGCTCTAATAAAGATGTATCATAATGACGCGTGTATATAACGTTTAACGTTTATTTACGCCGCGATATTATCGGACGCCGTGGAAACTTTAGTTTAACGTGGGCGCGAGGTGCGCGAACGTCAGGTGTTCCACCGGGATTGTTTGAGATTGCCGCGCGGCTAGTACAATTTGAATGGAAGAAGTTACGTGCTCATAAGCCCGATGTAATCAGAATTTATATGCGCTGTCCGCAGAATTGCGGAACATGGTGTTCGCCACATATATTTCCTACGTTCAACCGAATCTTTAGAATCGGGAGCCATTAGCATTATAAATTGTATAAGTTTCGCGCAAACTTACATATACAATGCGATTGTTGTGCGAGGTCAAACTGCTATATGGATACTTGTGTTACACTGCGCTGAGAAAAATGTCCGATTAAGTGCAATCGGATAACCCTATTACATAACGGATATATCCAATTAAATTGTGTATCCGATGAAAAATGTGACTGGTTTTTCACTCAAATTTCATATCTTCAGACAAATTTTCTCCGATGGCAATTTTTCTCAGTGTGATAAAAAAATATCTTACTCCAAAAAAATGATTCCTTAGGTGACTGTTAATAGCTTATTGACTTAAATTTAAAAAATAATAAACAAATTAAAACATGCATTTCTTTAATTTAAGTATTTATTAAATATCAAACAGTAGATAATTTTAAATTTAAAAAATTTGACTTTAATTCTATAAAATGTTTAGTAAGAGTTTTAAGTTTTACAGCGAAGAGAATTAAATTTCTTATTTAACAAAAATAATTATATCATTTAATAAACAGTATTCTGTATCTCATAAAATCTTTATTTAAATGTAGAAAATATAATGATTTAAATTAATTTACTTAATAAAATACACGGATTTACTTGAAATTTTATATTTTTATTTAAATAGAATAAATATTTACTTCAGTAAAAAGTAATTTTAAGTAAATCTATACTTAGTTTAAAGAAATTTTTTGTCAGTGTACGAATATAAAGAAATTTTGTTCCCTCTCCTTCCATATCGTTTAGAAAAGAAAATCATCGACGAAGGCAAACTATATTATTTTCTAAAGTTTCCATTAGTTATTTTTATCATATTATTTTGATCTCGTGTTATTCGAAAGCGATCATAACTTGGATATTGTTCAACGAATTTCGTTTTTAATTAATCTCTAGAATATTGTACGATGCGGTTGCGGGATACACGTGCAGTTACATAGTCAAATTAAACTACAGATAGCGAGTGGTTAACGGGGCTTCACTGGTAGTTAAAATACAACATTTGCAATAAAATGAATATATTACAACACTTGAGTGTTTTCAATTGAAGCGGAAACTAAGCGCGGACTATTTATTCTTTCCGATTTAAAGGGACCGTGGGGATATTTGTAGTCGCGTCCTTCTCAATCTGTACTCCGCATCGAAAGAGTCGTTGAGGCGAGTCGATGTCCCGAGATAAACCCTGCGGTCCCCACCCGATTCCCGCGTGTACGCGCGTAAAAGGTGCGTCCCATAGATAAGGCAGACCTCTCGTCAATTTGCACTTTTTCAGCGACACCACCGTGCGCCCCGGAGTGGCGCGCGGACGCGAATGGCATCGCGGGGCGCTGTGAATTTTTCTCTCGTAAGCGAAAAGCTGGCCCCGGACGGATGAAATTGCATTCTCTTCGATGGAGTAACAGCCGCCGCAGTCAGCAGGAATGAGAAACGCGTTTCAACGACCGGCGGCCGAGACGCCGCGAATAAATTCGAGCGAGCTCGGTCGATTCTGGCACGCTCGAATTTCAACTCCCGGCCGCCGATGCCCCGCCATCGTAAGCATCTAGTTTAATTACGAAGCTATTCGGTATCGAGTGTGGGGCGGCGGGGAAAGACGCGAGGCTGGCGAATGCTTAAACGGCTTGTTGCAGCCCCAAATACTGGGTCTACGATTTTTCACCGAAAACGCGAGACTAATAAGAGCGTCATTCTCCCACGCGCCTTTCAATCGCGTGCACTTGGCGCGGCGTTTCGCACCGCACGATTCTCGCGGTGTCAATTTCTACCTTTGTTCCCGCGCCTTTCCATCATCGGGAGCCCTGATATTCTCAAGATTTGCAGATTCGCAGTAGATACGACGGCCTTGCGGCGTGCTATGTTCGAAAAAGCGGCGCCCAGAGCGGCGCCTGGAAACGCCACCGCGCTTTTGTTCGTCGTCCCTCTCGAATTCCAGGAGTTCCGGCAAAATTCTCCCGCGAATTCCCGCCTTGCGACGGCGACCCATCTTCTGCGCGAACAGGGTGGACAACGTACGATGGAGGGCTGATTACGTACTTTTCACGGGGTAATAAAACGGCGTAAAGGTAACGGTACTTTTTTTCCACGGTTAATTACGAGCGTTCTCGAAAATATGAAGGTTGTTCTGCGCGATAAAGTTACGGTCACAGGCGTAATAAACCATGGTGTCGGTCGTTTTGCAGAAACGACGACGATACTTGGAAGGTGAAGTGCCAAAATTAATGTCGCACGAGGAGCGTCTTCACGGCGAACAATTACTCGCGTACGAAATAAGTTTACGAAAAGAAAGAACAACGTCTTATAAGATAGCGAAACAAGACGAGCAGAATCAATTTTAATTAATATTTTTATTTGTTGCTCGGTTGTTGCTAGAAAGTTGCTACAGAAAAAATGTGTTGCTCTGTGAGGTTTTAAAAAAATAATGTTCCGCTAAAGGAAGACTAAGTTAGCGTGACAATAAGAATTAGTAACTAATTTTTATTGTTTTGTACAACTTTGTATATCGTCACGCTAACTTAATCTTTCCTTAGCGAAACATCATTTGTTTTTAAAACTGAAAGAGCAACAAATGTTTTTCTTTAGCAACTTTCTAGCAACAACCGAGCAACAAATAAAAATATTAATTAAAATTGATTCTGCTCATTTTGTTTCGCTAACTTACAAGACGTAAAAGAACAGATCACTGATCTTGTTTCTTCCTCGTATTATCACAAAAAATTTTTTTTTAATAGATACAATATTATGTTATTTTAAAATATATTGACGTCAATCATTACTCGCTGGCATTGCTGGCTGTCGTTAGCATTTCATAAGATCAAATCTTATCGTTTTTCAAATAATACATCCACATTATCCGTTATTAATTTACTATTTCTTTTAATATTTACATTCGCGAGTGCGTTTTCGAGATAACGAGATGTTATCAAATATATAATTTATAAATTCCTATTTAATTTTCGTCGGGATTATCTCGTTATTATAATATTCATTATTTATTATTTATCATCGACAGCGGTTGTTATTTTAAATCGCGATAGAAGCTCGATTCTTCTCGGACAAAAATAATCGCGGCGCGACGAGAGATTTGAATCAACGCGCGAATGAACTCGCCGGGTAGTTACGGGTGTGCGCACAGCTCGCATCTGGCATTTAAGTGTCAAACCTATCAACGTAGCACATCGGCCTACAAAGCACCGTTATGTCACGGTAACGTCGCTTGTAAAACAAATCCTCGACGGGGTAGCAGTTTACGCATTATGCGTCTCGTGGCGCATCCTGCGCCGTGGTGCAATAACAAATACGGCGCAACGGGGTCCGTGCCGAAACCCTCCGCTTCCTCCTGGGAGCTCCAATTACGCGGCTATTACTTCGGTAATTAATAACCGATATCCCTTGATATCCAACCCCGTCCAGCGGGCATCCGAATAGCCAGAATTTCCGTGAAGCGGCGCATTATGTCCCGCGAGCAATCGGCGCCGAATTAAGTAACGAGTGAAACGACGCACAAAGAGAAAAGAATAAGAGGCGGAAATGAAATAAAATATCGAGTGTAATTGTTTAAATGAAACAAACCAGACGAGAGGAAAGGTGAGAAGAAAAGTAAAATTTTGAGTGGTTCGACAGATAACAAAAGTGTCGATTCATATATATTAATAGAATTATTGAAAAGTGAAGAAATGTTAAAGATTCATGGGACGATTCTAGATTTTGCGAATCTAATTTAGTAAACGTACTTCATAGTAAAAATTAACCATATTGTAATAATAATTAATATACTCAATAGCTATATAAAGTTTTTAAAAATGCTATAGGTATATTAATAAAAAAAACATACCACGATGTATTAAATCTCTTTCGATTTATAAGAGGAGATTCTCTCCTCAATGCTTCGTCGATTGAATTTTAATCAAGTAACTAAAATCCCCGTATTGTCGACAAGCCTACAAGTGACATTTGTACAGTTTCGCGAGGAATAATAAGACTCCGATTGTAGAATGAGCCGGGAAAAGCGGGAAGTGGAACCGGAAAAGAACACAGCAACGACAAGTCGAGGGAACCTAATAAAGCCAATATCGGGTTGCCGGATGCCGGATTGGAAAATAACCGCTTGGCGACACGCCGTAAAAGAACAATAGCCTGTTGCAGGCGGAGAGGGCTTTGCAAAAAGAAGTAGAGTAAAGGGATTTACGCGGACACACACCGTGCTATGGAGATGATCGCAAAACGCTCTCGAGGTTTCGCGGATATCGGTGTTATTGATCATCCGTGCGTATTCGTCCAGATTCAAAGAGAGAATAATGGAACGACGTCCGTGTATTAATAAATAGAAGGAAACTTGCGCTTTTATATGTTAGACGGCGATCGTAATTACACGTCGCCTGATGAAAAACCTAAATGCTACAATTTTCTATGAGAACTACTCGAGGGGCGAGGGGGGAACCGCCGAGGGCACTGTGGCGTGCAGATTTGCGGCATTAATGAGCATTACTAGGCATTACTAGGCATTACTAGGCATTAGTTTAGGTATTAGGTCTTGCTGGGGCATTATAAAGATAAAATAAGATAAAACAAAATAAATAAAATAAAATTGGCGAGGGGGAAACCGCTGACCAAAATCTTATACACCAATGCCCACTAATGCCCAGTGGGCATTACTAGGCAATTTTTGGGCATTACTTGGGACATTATAAAGATAAAATAAGATAAAATAAGATAAAATAAAATAATAAGATAAAGTAATGCCCACTGGGCAGTAGTGGGCATTGGAGTACAAGATATTGATCAGCGGTTTCACCCTCGACTTTATCTTATTATCTTATTTTATCTTATTTTATCGTGTTTTATTTTATTTTATCTTATTTTATCTTTATGATGCCCAAACTAATGCCCAAAAATGCCCAGCGATGCCGCAAATCTGTACGCCACAATGCCCTCGGCGGTTTCCCCTCTCGGAACTACCGGTAGAACAAGACTCGTTGAATATTAACACGTCGCAGATTCGTGAGAGAAAAACAATAGGAACGTGCTGCGCGCTCCGTAATATTTCAACGTTTGAGTGCAAGTTCTTGTAACTTTTAACATGTAAAACGATCAATCTCAGACGAATCTGGAACGTTTAGATATTTATAGCGGTTAGAATCGCGAAGAGCAAAATAAACAACAACGAAATCTTTCTGAAGTCTCTTTTTAAAAGACGGAAATTAGTTTTACTCCCGTCAGATTTTCGACAGAGAGAGAGAGAGATAGAGAGAGAGAGAAAATTTTACATTATCCGCAACACATTCCGCGGCCATAGATATCCGGATCAAAGCGCACGGGGAAACATCAACCGGCATTGCATTCAAAGCAAAGCTTCGTAAACCTCGTTACCGCGGGCAGCGATATATACGCGCGACACACGAGAGCGTGTTAAAAGTACACCGGACTTCGTGAAGCCACTCGCGTTGCAACGCGTTCAAGTCTCGATTCTTCGTCCAGCACGGCGATCGCCCGCGGGGTAACGGGACCAAAAGGTGTCGGATTCTTGCGAATTTTATGCACATCAAGATCTTTCGCTTCTCAATATACCCCTTTGTTCCTTCGATTACCGAGACCGTAAATATTCGCGTCGCGTATTGTAACGTTGAAATTCCGTGCCTTCCCGACTACTTTAGTTCCTACGCCTAGCGAGTTCTAAGATCGTCGTAGCGTCTAGTCCTCCGGCACGAATTCTCGAGTGGTGTCGCGTTGCCGGGAAGCAACGTTTTCCACAATTAATCGGCAGCCGCAAGTTCGTAAGAGCACTTGCACTCGCCGCGCGGCAAGCCGGTGGAACGAGTGGCTTTCGTCTGCACGACGGTGAAACGACGTTCGATGTCGTGGTGGTGTTCCCTATCCCGCGAGTCGTTTCTCAGGGGCGAAATACCGCTGACGTCACCGAGTATTGTTCGCCGGAATTCTCGCCGCGGTGCATAATTTCGCGGTGTTTGTTCAGGACCGTGTCCTTGCTCCCGACGGTAGCGATACTCCTCTTTTCAGACATTACCAAACTTTCGGGTGGTTAGTCTCGAGTATTTTACCACGTTTATCTCGCGGGATGCTCGATCGCGGTACTTTCTATCAACGAACGCAAACGTGAGAAGGACCTTCCCGCCCACGCGGTTCGACATCTAACAAGTCGACAATCATAGCTGTCGTATCGCTAACTGTTCAATGATATGAAAATCTAAACACTTACGATACAAAGTGTGCAGCTAAACGAGGGGGGAAACCGCTGAGGGCATTGTGGTGTACTCTCTAAAGTTCCTGGGGGTGAAAATACTGCCATGGAGTGAAATATTCTCACCCTATTGAAGTGAATATTTACCCCAACAGAGTGAATATTTACTCCAATAGAGTGAATATTTCACTCCACGGCAGTATTGTCGCTCCAAAAATTTGAGACAGTACAGATTTGCGGCATTACTGGGCATTACTAGGCTTTTTTTTTGCATTAGGCCTTGCTGGGGCATTATAAAGATAAAGTAAGATAAAATAAGGTAAAACAAGATCAAATAAGATAAACCAAGATAAATAAGGTAAACTGAGGTAATAAGATTAAGTATAAATGCCCATTGGGCATTAGTGGGCATTGGTGTACAAGATTTTGGTCAACGGTTTCCTCCTCGCAGCTAAATGTGTACATTGTTGAAATTATTAATAAACGTGCAAATATCTAGCCCCCTTCTCAATTAACTAGGCACCGAAGGCTAATACGGATTAAAGTATTAAAGCTTTAAATTTGTAAAGAAAAAGAATCGATAAATTCAATTTGCGTATATTAATTAATTAATTACCCCATAAAACTTATCGTAAACTGACTATGTGCGCCGGGGATAAATTTAAATTAATCATTTATCGAACGCAGTCCGTTCTTCTATTTTCGATCCGGGGGGGGGAGGGGGGGGTATAAGTGATCTTGCGAACTCGTAATAGTCGAGTAATTGCGGAAAGCGCGGCATCCCCTGGCATCGCGATTCCGCTTCAAGAGTACAACCGATTAATATTTTTAATAGCCCTGTCGGAGATTGGCGGTTTGTAAACCGTAATTGGTTTCAATTTTGCCGTCACTTGATTCCGCGGGATCGCGGCAGGTTATCGGGTCGCTCCGACAGGGCACTATTAATCTTTCTTGTTAATAAAACGCGCTTTTATCCCTGCTACGTTGCTGGGAATGCATGACGCATGAAATTGTTATTTCACGAGGTCCTCTCGAAAAGTCAAAGGCAAGCGTATTGACAGCTGTGATCACATTATCCGTTACATTTTTCAACATGATTATAGCGCAAATCGGATTATCAGTACGTAATCCGAGCGTCAAAAATGCATAATGGGTTTTATAATAGTTTTTTACGAAAACGCATCGCATTTTCAGACGACTCGAAGATCGTTCTATGACAATTTCACATACAGTCAAGTAATTAATGCTTTAATTGAGTAATCATTGGATTTCGTGACATAAAATATTTCCGGACTTTAGCTCATTGTTCTCTCGAATAACTAATCATTTTTCACGTTGAAAGACGTGCGATACGATCCTTACAAATGCGAGAAGCAGCATAGAAGACGCTACGATAAATTTAGTTTCTCTCGTAAAAGTAACGTTGAAAATCTCTATTCGGAATTTTCAGTCGCCGACTAGCTTTGAGCACGGTCCACATTGCTACAAGCACCGTGATACGGAATTCGAGAACTACGAGTGGAGCCAAGGAAGACGTATCGATAGTATCCTTTGCGAAACGAGTCCTTTGCGAAACGAATCGCCAACGCGACAATTTGACGTGTTTACGCCTCGGGCGGAGAATACAGCGCTCACACTGCAATGCCAAATCACGCTGATCCGCGACCTTAATTGCTTCTCTATTAGCATACAACACTCTCTCGATTGCCCTACATTTTCTCACTCCGTTAAATACAATCTCAGTTTGTCACATGCACAATCTGTTTCCAATTGTAAGACTGATTCTGCTTAATTCTAAATCAACTACTCTCTAAAAGTCAATCACGCCCTCAGAAAGGATTTCTATTGCCGAGGCAAAAAATAATCTTGACGCATTTGTATTTCTCACAACCTCGTTTAGTATAAAAATAAAACAATATCAAAATCAAATCAATAATTCTTATTCCCCTCTATCGAATTAGAAAAAAAAATTGACGTACTATAGTGAGACGAGAGTAACTTGTATAAATTATGTAAGTTTATATATTCTTGCGTTTGGCATAAATTTTCCCTCTTATCATAATCTTACAACACACGAAGTTGCCGCCACGATATTCAAAAGACGATACTATCATTTTATTCTAGATTTTAGAATTTTTCATTTAAAATTAAAATATTCCTTTCTCTATAATAAATACGATTGGCGCTATATCGATCATATTTTATGATACGTTGAAGCGCAATAGCATCGGATCCGGCAATTTTTTCCGCGGGGTGCAGTGGATTATCATTGAAAACTGTGAAAATTCACCGATTGACAGTTACAAGTATACGAATAATTGAGTGCTACACCTATACAAGCTGGTGTCAGTGATAACGCGCCGATTGATTTTTTAGAGAGTATTTCAATGTGCAAAGATTTCGGGATAAAAGCGTTTTAAATAATACGATTCTGTACGTCTTATCTATCCAATTATTTCAGATAAGTGAATGAACACGGAGCGAAATAAACGGCATAATTGAATGACTAATGAATAATGAATTTAAACCGACGAAGTGATCCGGCAAAGATTAACCCTCCATCGATCCGGCTGCGAGCTCGCTGATCCGATAGCATCTGAGCTCGCGATGTCGTGACCTGGCAAGTAATTAATATCAGTCTTCTGGCTGCTGGGACTCCGTAATGCACAACCAAAACGCATCCGCCTTCGGAGGGAGGGGGAGAGAGAGGGGGGGGGGCATATTGCGATATCAGTCGCGTCAAGCTCGTGGTATTAGGAATCCCGATAGTGCTCATGCGTATGCAGATTGATTAGACGCATGCACGCGTTTAACGACGCGGATGCGCGCGAATCACGCGCGAATTCACGGGGGATCCCCGCGTGTTACGTCTAAGAGAGACGTTAACAGTTTATCGTGCGCGTTATGCACGCGCGATCGGCCCCGCGGAAACTGGGCTAGTAACCCGCGCGGAGTGTTAAACTCCGATTTAATAACTACCGTCTAATAAGACGGCATCGAGTCGAAATACAATGCCAAGACTCTTCAGAGTTCGGAGGCTGCGAGGCCTCGTTACATCCTCGCGCGCATTGAACCGCGAGATCCCGGGAATCGAATTATCTGCATCTCTGTAAATATCGCGACGCGAATGAAATTGAGGACTAAAAAAAAAGATTGGGCTAAGCCGGAGCCGGTTTGCTCTTTAATTTCAAAGTCCTCCCCTTTTGCCATCCGGAAATTCTGGGGATTTTCCGAGTGTGAGTCGTTTTTAACGATTCGCCAAACGAAGTTGCCGCTACGCGGTGGTATTTTAACGTGACCCATCTCCCTTTCCCTCGCGGCATTCCCCCTGTCGGCGATGTGAAACGCGCGCGGAAAAATACACTCGCGCGTATCTGAAAAATGCTTTGACATGCGCCTCGGTGGGTACATTCTTCGTCCTCGGCGGGGACAAGTTGCAGACATGCTTAAGCGGGCGCACATTGTCCTGTTCCAACAGCCGGCACCCGAAACTATTTCCCACATTATGCTCGCGGTAGTCACGGAAGGATGACTAAGGAAGCGCAAGGCAAGCCGAGTAAGAAAGCGGAGCGGGGGTGGACGGGGCGGGGGGGGGGTGTGCGGGATGTTGCCGCGAGCAAACAGACTTCCTTCCAAAATTCAACCGTAATTCAGTTGCTCATTGTACGCGGCTGCAAGGCGAATTTCGGACCTCCTCGGAACGAAATCTCGCGGCGCGAGAAACGGAATCTCTCCGTCGCGTCGTTCTCCTCCTTGTTTTTCCCCTCTCTTTCATTTTGATCACGCGAGCGAGCGCGCGCGCGCAAATTGGACCGCGGCGCGCTAATTCACGCACGCGAATAACGAGAAAGCGAAAAGGGAGAGCGTGTGTCGACAACAATAGAACACGTTTAAGGCGAAAAAGGAGCGATTATGGCAGCGCGGGACATACTTCCTCGTCCCGGGGCACTTTGTAACTGGAATGGATGCGAGCGGGCCGGGAACACGACGTCGCTTAAAGTTGAAACAAAGTTCTCGCGCGGTGGAAGGAACTGACTCCGGAACGTACGGGGTGACCCATAATTCCCGGACATTGTTCCAGCTATCTCGCAACAGCGGGGCACGCCGACTCTTTATACCGTTCCCCGTCACGTGGCGTTAACGATACGTAATGCGGACGCTTGAGAAATGTGATATCTGCCGTATCGCGCCGTTCGCGCTAAGGTCCAAGTGCTCCAGAAGACCGCTATTCGTAAAATCGGATACGCTGCCGGGAGCGGAGGCGGGACGCGCGCTCGTGGATTTACGCGTGTAAAAGTTTACGAAATCGTAATCCAAGTCGAGCGGGATTGTGAAAGGGCATTGCGGAAACTCCGCATGCGGCGGCGGGGCAAAAAGCATATTCGGGATGCCGATAACTGCAGTTTTCCTGCACGCGAAATCATTGAATACCCCGCGCGACGAGTGCACGCCGCGCATACCGAATGAAACGAGCATGCACTGAAATTTTATATCCGGCGCGTCGCATCGCGGTAAGAAAGAGATCGGGGACGAGGTAGAAAATTGCAGGAAGCGTGTAACTCGGGGCTAACTTTTCGGGATTTTCCATGGGAGTTTGACCATTGAAATAAAATGGAACGGCAATCGCATCGATAGGAAGCGGTTTAAGTCTGCCTTTAACGTTTGTTTAAACAAAACGTCTGATTCGACGGAAATTATAACAATATATCTAGCCTGCACGGAAAAAATAATGACGTTGTATCAACAAGATCAGTGCAATTGAAATAAAATCGTTAAAACAAAATCAGTATTAATAAGTGAAAGACATCAGATTGTTATCTTAAAAATATATCTGGATATTTAGTTCAATGCTTAAAATTAAAATCCACAGCAAATACAATTGAGTTAATTTTCATAGAATTAAGCGACCTACACTGGCTAATGGTTTTTATTTAAAAAACAAGTATTACAACGTTTCGGCCCCGGGTTTGGGCCCTTTTCAAGTGTTCTTAGTGAATCACTGCGTCATTGTTCAGTTATTTGGCCAATACCATTACTTTGTGTCAAAATATTGGTCAATTTGATTTCCTGTTCTTTGTTAGAAGAAAGGTGAATACGTTTGAAATGCCACATGTTAACACCATCATGACTGGATCGAAACGTTTCGATCCAGTCATGATGGTGTTAACATGTGGCATTTCAAACGTATTCACCTTTCTTCT
>NW_011967151.1:580044-583032 GCF_000949405.1 Vollenhovia emeryi
TGTTCTTTGTTAGAAGAAAGGTGAATACGTTTGAAATGCCACATGTTAACACCATCATGACTGGATCGAAACGTTTCGATCCAGTCATGATGGTGTTAACATGTGGCATTTCAAACGTATTCACCTTTCTTCTAACAAAGAACAGGAAATCAAATTGACCAATATTTTGACACAAAGTAATGGTATTGGCCAAATAACTGAACAATGACGCAGTGATTCACTAAGAACACTTGAAAAGGGCCCAAACCCGGGGCCGAAACGTTGTAATACTCGTTTTTTAAATAAAAACCATTAGCCAGTGTAGGTCGCTTAATTCTATGAAAATTTGTTTTTTAAATTACTGGCGATATATAATTTACCACTTTAACAATTGAGTTAATTATTTATGCTTACGGCAACCCGTGACGTTAACGTTTAATTCAAGCAACTTCATTTTGTTTAATTCAATAGCATTTTCTTTTCCGTGTATGTATCCTACTTTTTCCCACCTCAAATTCTTCTTTTCGAGACATTAAATGTTCTTTATTTAAAAGGAACGAAGATGTTTAGAACCCGCTCAATTGTATTCCCTATTATTATTTTACTTTATATTTAAAGACGCCAGAAGTGTAGATTAAAATTCGTTCTATAATAAAAAGCTTCTTAGTATTCTTTTAAATCAATTGAAAATTATTTTTCTGCAACTCCGAAGAAGGCGAAGAATCCAGAAAAAATTTACTAAAAGTCAGATTGTTATAGTAATTGTTTATCTAAGGCCGGTATTCATCATAATTTGCTTATAAGATTTTTATCTTAATTTTTTTTTTAACTATCTTTAGTCTTAATATGTTGTAAATCAATCGCAGAGCCATAGCGTCTTAAGACATTGCTCAAGATGATCTCGGAATATAAAAACGAACTGTGAATTCCGGCCTGAAATATATCATCCGTTGTTCATTAAGTCTGATATATGTTAATATCCATATTCGCGTCGTGTCTGTGACATACAAGTAACGGAACTCGACTCTTTGGGAAGCGACATAGCGCGCATTGGAGAGAATGCCCGGAGGTGAATACCGGTTCTCCGGGGATGTCTCGTGGTGCGTAATAATGTTAGGGTTCGTTCGTCAGTTGAGAACCGAGTACGGGGTGCGTAGCAAGCCGTCGCGGAAATGAGATACGCGCAATAACAACGAACTGCGAGGACACGCAACGCGTCTTCGCTCGTCCCAAATGCAGACTATTGGCAACTATTATCGCCGTTCATTTCCGGTGGATCGCCACCACCGGACAACTTGGCGCTTTGCAAGACCAACGCTGATGTCGCGCACGCAGCGCCAAAAAAAAAGTGTACAAGCAATTTTATCTTTTCGTATAGACCGCTGTACTTTAGTCGGATACCGCGACGATAGTTTCACAATGTACTTTGATTAAACAATTAGCCCCAGTTTCACCAACGTCGCTTAACTTCGACCTTGGTTCAATTTTTCCCGATTGTTCTCTTAGAAAGAAACAAAGAGTGAATTAAATTAAGATTAAAAGTCAAGCGACGTTGGTGAAGCCGGGCCTCAGAGAGCTTTCAAATATCTACTTAAATCGGACTACAATTTTAGAAACAAACTTATGGAGACACGTTGTTATTCCCGCCGTTTTTAATTAACGCTCGTTCCCTTCCTCCTTTCCTCCCTCAATGATTTGCTATTTTTTATTTTGTAGTCTTTGTCAATTTACTTTACGTAATCTATACAGTGAAATTGCTTGTACACTTAACAATATAAGATACATTGCCATGCGAGACTCACCGGCGCTGCAGACGTGTCGTATCTGCATCTGTAACACAAATACGAATTCCAAATTAACAGTGCGCAGAAGAATTAATATTAAACAAAATAATCATCAAGCGCATCGAAGACTTCATTCGTTTTCGCACATTTAACAGAATGATTCGCTAGAAACTTCATGAAAATGCGTATCCTTTTCTCTCAATTATTTCAATCAGAACAGACGATGCAAACAAGCGAAGGCAGATTATTAATTCCGCAACTTGTAAATAATATATAAATAATAAATTGTGCTCACCTCATAGTTGCTTCGCCGTTGCCCGATGCCTCTCCTAAGCCTGCTCCTCCTCTCGGGTATTTTCGTTGCACACACACACACACACGCACACACTGCACTCGCGAAAACGTGGTTCATTACGATCGCGCATCAATTAATCATCGAAATGTAACGATCGCGCGACATTTTGCGCGGCACCACCGAAGCTAAAATTAATTAAAATCCATTTCCAAAGGCATTTCGCCAGTTGTAGCGACTTTGATTTGCGGCACGATACAGTACTTCCAGGTACATTATGTTACGGTGGAAATATTAATAATACGCGATTGATATATTACACCATTCTTTTCGATTCTTGCTTTTATTTGTTCGATTCGCATATTATTGCGCGACGTCGGTCCGAAAACGGTAACGTGTGAATTACGTTAGAGTTTAAGTCGATAAATAAGCGCGCGACGCCGCGGATATAAAATATATCCCGTTAAAGAAACGCCTCTCCGTAATGATCATTCGTAAAAATGTAATAAAACAATCCATAAATTCCCCGTCGTCGCAGAGATTCCAATTTCCGACGAACGAGCCTCGCGCGGAGCACTTGCTCCGTTAGATACAACCGGAATCGATATTCGCGACCATTGGTTACCGAGCAAACGCGCGTTTTACTTCGCGATCGCGAATTACAATGGCCGTAACAATCGCGCGTCCTGCCGGTTCTGCGTCTCGAGACGAAGTGACGACACACGTAGCGGAGCGAGCCACGGATTCCGGGAATTGAGTCTAGCGCGGCGACTTTTTTTCTAACGTAAACAAACACCGCGCGCGGTCTATCGTCGTCGAGAAATTTTACGTTTTATATGTAATATTCACGTTATGAATTCTCAGACCCAGGTAAACGTGAGTTACCTACCACTTTTAGGCCCGATTCCACCAAACGTCGCGCAAACTTTAATC
>NW_011967151.1:586674-616603 GCF_000949405.1 Vollenhovia emeryi
TTTTATCTAAAAAAACTACTGCTCGGAACGAAAAATGGCAAATAAGTTTTTAATTTATTTTTTCGACGACTTTCTTGCTATGGTATTTTGATTCGCGAATTTCAGGACACCCTGTATATCTAGCTGCCGCGATTTTACACTGAGAAAAAGTCTTTGACAATTTCTTTACGGCATATAATGTTTATTGCAGTGAAATAAATATTATATGCCACAAATAAATTTTCAAAGACTTTTTTTTCTCAGTGTATTACGAGTGGCAGCACCAAACTTTATAAGCGCCTGGCTAAATAATATAATTATTTAATTGAAAGATATTACTTCAAATAATAGCGTTTTTTCTATCAAATAATACAGGTTGTTTGAATAAAACAACAAAATTTTTATTCAAAACATATAATGTTTCGTACGAGTATATGTTGTTTCAATGGAACGAATTTCAATCAAATAAATAGGAATACTAAATACCAAAGAAACCTTTCTCTCTGTGTAGGCATTTTTTGGGCATTAGTTTGAGCATTATAAAGATAAAATAAGATAAAGTAATGCCCGCTGGGCATTAGTGGGCGTTGGTGCACAAGATTTTGGTCAGCGGTTTCCCCCTCGACCTAATCTGTTGGTTCCACCAACTGATTGCCCTTGGAGTGAAATCTGTTTAGTGCAAAATTCATTGTTAGATGGTGTAATCGTTGCGAAAAGAAGATTTGTGATTGAATTTGGATGTTGAAAACCTGCTATCTCGTATTAGAAGTCTGTCTCATAATAGGGGACCTTACTAACTCATCAATATATTAGCTAACTGCTACGCGTAATAAAGACGAAACGACATGATCGGCTAATTCCGCTTTTAGTGCGGAAACGGTTGAGTTCTCAATCGGTATTTTTGATTCTAATTTAGCTGCGAAATACGTCGTTGAGATATTCCATGCTGGACATTCCCTATATACGTGTGTCTTGTTGCAATAGTTTTATCGGTCTGTCAACGTTGTTTCGGTTGAGGCTACGTTTTCCAGTGAAGGCATACCATGGCTCCATTTGTGCAGTTCACTTTCGGTAGGAAACCGAATCGCGGTAGAACCACCGCAACGCTTGCATTTGAGCGATACCGTGAAATGAATTTCAAGTCACGTTCGGCATCCCGCTGGTAAGAACACAGATACGAATATTTAAAGATCGCGAACTTTTAGCGCTACCGGCAGCAACGCTGAACACACCGCGAACTGAGAAATCTGGGGCAAAGTCGAGGTGGAATCGGAATCGTAGTATAGTTAACCCTTTCCCTGCGGCGCACCGTGCGCCGAGTTCGGCCGCATTGTTACAGAAGTGCGGCGATTTATTTTTCCGCGAATAACTCTCCTTTCACCGAGTAATTTCTGTTCCAGATATTTGCTGGCAATGTGCGCGAAGTCGCATTGTTACAAATTGAAATGAAATTTACATAATGAATTTACCGTAAAGGGGAGAAAGAAAGGGGAGATAATACACGCGTTTGCGATAAAACATTTCCGAAAGCGTAGATTTGCAACTTTATAGATGAAGTTAACGAACAATTCCGCGGAATGCGAAACACGTGGCGGGCATCGAGGGCGAGATTAAAATTGCAAGTAACCGGGAATTTCAATCAAAAATTTATCCGCCTTACCACCGGCATTCCGTTACATCGCGGTAAGCGCTATTACGCGACTGACTCCGACCGGCAGGAACCGATAAAACGACTATTAATAATCTCGTCCGCCCTCTCAATAAGACCTCGCGATTTCTCGTACCGACGATCAAAGGAGAGAAGAGCTGATCCCTTACTTGCCATAAGCAAAAGTATCGACATTCCCGCAGGGCGCATCGATATTTTTGCTTATGGCAAGTAGGGGGATAAAGTATCGCGAGCATACGCTCAAGATAGTTAGGTATATAAGCGGTTGTACGACCGAACGCTCAAGGATACACAAAAATCTCAAGTTACTCTAATGTGCGATGCTTTGAAAATTTAAGGGAGGATTGAACATTCCGTAGCCTCGGAAGGTAGATTTTAGCTCTACCTCAAGATCTGCAGCCAGCTAAGTGTTGGTCTACAACCTTGCTTTAAGCAAGCTGTAAGCCTTAAGCCGTAAGAAATTAACCAATCACAGACTGACCAAAAAAAAATGTTTTAAACTAAGTAAATGGATTTACTTAAAATTATTTCTGTGCACTGAAGTATTTATTCTATTTAAAGAAAAATATCAAATTTCAAGTAAATCTATGTATTTTATTAAGTAAATTAATTTAAATCGTTATATTTTCTACATTTAAATAAAGATTTCACGAGATATAGGATACTGTTTATTAAATTAAATAATTGTTTTTGTTAAATAAGAAATCCAATTTTCATCGCTGTAAAATATTACATCTTAGTAAACATTTTATAGAATTAAAATAAATTTTTAAAATTAAAAATGATCTATTACTGGGCATTACTAGGCACTTTTTTGGGCATTAGTTTGGGCATTGGTGTGCAAGATTTGGTCAGCGGTTTCCCCCTCGCGCAAAAGTGTCCACGTCAAAAATACCCGAGCCTAGCTTTTATTTTCAAGATGCACGCGCGGAAAATATTAGTCAACGGCAAACTTTGTAGCGGCAAAGTTTTCGCGTGACATTTAAGTTACCACGTTGATCAACGTCGCTTTAACTACGGCCAGCGGAAGTTACGATGAAGGAGGGTGTCAGGGATCGTTAGGGAAATTACCTAATTCGTTGTGAGCATCCCCAAAGGTACACGAAGCTCGATGTACTCGGATTCGCTGCCAGACGCGAGAGTCAATAAATTTGCACAGTTTAAAACGAACGCTAAGCCGTGGCGAAGACTAACATAAATTTTAAGATCGACTTGTAGTAATATTCATACTTTACAATAATACCTTCTGTTTCACGATTGTAGTCTCGTGAAATTTACCTTGGGAAAACTAGATCTTTGCTGTTGACGAAACGGCAAGGAGGCTTTCGGCCACATCACCCATCGCTGTATTCTTGACATTTCGCTTATTGGATTGGATACCTTGGTCGAAACTGCCGCGTATCCTAGGATTGCAGGATGTACCGCGAATCTAATGACGTAGATGCGCGCGATGACAAAGCGAATCTCTACGTCTGCCGATAAACGGCTTTGCTTCCTTTGCGGGGCGAGTTTGTAACGTCTCTGTAACATCCGAAAGGAAAAGCACGGCGAAAGTGAACCGCTTACCGTTGGGCCTTGCGCGACTTTTGCGACTGGGATCGTGGAGCGATCGATTGATGCGAGACGGAGCTATAAATAAAGCCGAAATCAGATTGAATCCCATTTCGGGGTCGTATCATATTGGCCGCCTTCCAATAGCAGTAACGCACGTAGGATCCAGCCCGGCGGGGTAAATCCAATCCATTTGGCGTGACCCAGAATTCACCGCTCACATCCCCCCCGCGTATTCATACACTGTCTCTTTTGCATGTGCAAGTATGGTGTACGCGAGCGAAACAAATTACTGACGCGAGTGCGAATTAACAATTTACGCCGGAGATGTGTCCAGACTCATAAGGACAAAATTTATTAATCACACGAGATGCTCGTACGACGTAAAAAATGTTAATGCAAAGCAATTATTACTGAAACGCTATATATGTTATTCCTCCAGAAATACTCATTAAACTACGACCCTTCGAATCGTGATCAAATTAGATTAATTAATGATTGAAGGTTGTGATTAATTTTTTTTAATACTATAATTTTCATCTTTGTTATTTTTGAAAGGCTGTTAGCAATCCGTTCTCCCCTGTTTAAAATAATTTTCGTTCTCTTTTAATTTAAAATAATTTTGAAATATTTAATAATATTTAATATTAATTACATTAAATATTAGGAATCGGAAAATGCAGTGTACGAAAATATGTATAACGAAGGTCCTGACAATGTTTATCGATGTGAGTGGACGGGCAAGTAGATCGTACAACGTTATCTCTAAATAATAAGTGTTCGGGGAGAAGACAAAAGTGGCGCATAATAAAACGAGAAGCTTGAACGGCGACTACTTTAAAGTTTAAAGGCGGGATACACGGGAGCTTTCAAGAGTCATTTTCAGCGCATAATTCGACGCTTTTATTCGATAAAATCTCAGACGCTGGCCCGCCCGTCGTTGCGTCGTATATTTTCACGATGTCAGAAAACTTTTTCCGCAGCGGGACGCGATATCGCGAATGATTAAAATATTCCGGATAATCGACTTGGTATTCGTGCCTCAAGCGTTAGGTAAATGAGAGAGGCACTGTATCGGGGCGTATTACAATGATGGTGTTCACTGTCGCGATAATTGATTCCATTTCGCGTTCTAAAGGCCAGAGATTTATCTCGGACGCTTCGCAGAGGAGAGAAAGAGAGAAAGGGAGGAAGGAGGAGCACGCGTAACGATCCGATCCGATCCAATTTGAACACGCAAAATCAGCATAAAATATCGATGCTATTAACGAGACTGCGACAAATCCTTAAGCGAATTACTTTTAACGGTATTGAATCACAGGGCGCCGCCAGCAGATTCATTATGTGTCATAACGCGATTAAAACATTGTTTCGCGAAGCAAGCGTTAATCAAAGAGAGATAACGATAACGAGCGAGCGAGATAAACGCAACAGTTTTAATTGCTCGTAGATCGTACTAACTTGTAAGTAACATTACGCGCCAACTTTTCTCCGTAAACTCATTTAAAAACGAATTAAGCCGGAATGTTCATGTACGTTTACGTCTGCCCGACGGCACGTTAACACGAGCAAGTCTAATCGGAATGGCATTACACCATAAAATTTCACTTTGCGAATGTACACGTTGCAGCGGATGTACTCCTGAAATTTTCGCGCGAGCGTGACGCGGATCGGATACCGTCGACCGGATTTCGTTAATAAATTAGTTGGCCGTTAATTAAATTAAGAGCACTGACGATTTCAAGAGCCAATTCGATCGGAGCGCCTAAAAAATTGACCAAGGCGACGACCTGGTGGCTCGACGTTCTATTCCGCGGCTCATTTCGCGATAACGATCGATTGGCAAATACATGAATGAGTGAAACACTCCGGCAGCCGCGCGACTGACTTAGCATAATAATGAAATAGCGGGGAAAGGTGCTGGCACCGACGTTGAATTAATTCGTCCACAACGGAACCGCGACGGTAGGCAGACCGACTGTTAGCACAGGTCCTGAAATAATAATTCTCGTCGGCTGTTTGCTAACGAGGTTACCGTGGCCGAGATTATTCCACGAGGAGACACTCCAGCGGCGCGACCGGGCCTCGGTGCAAGGCCGAGGAAAGACAATAGGATGGATGGCACGACGGTGAAAGGAAGCGTAGGATCAAGTAGGATGCGAAGTGTTCGCACGACGACTGGCTAGGCTAGGGTAGAACGTTAGAACGGCCGCAAATGAAATTGCGACGGCGAATGCAGCGTATGCAAAGCGAAAACTTCGGGGTACATCGAAAAGTCTGAGGCGAGCCTTCCCGCGAGAATCGAAATAACTTTTAATTCAACGTTTTCCGCGATAATATAAATATCTAGCGATGCAATACCTCGATCGAATCCCTAATTCTCCTCTTTGTTGCACTAATCTGCGAGCGGAACGCGGGCGTGCTTGGAATTGCAAAACATATGCACCGATTCTATATATCTTCCCGAGTAAGATAAATAATTATTACGGCCCGGCTGTGTAATGCGAATCCCGTTATATGTACCAACGCGGTACCGAGTTAGCCCGCAATTCGTAGTCACGCGTTAGGTAACGCGCGTTACGTCCGTATATTCCGACAGTGAATTATTTCACCGGGCCGTTCCCCTTCGTGACGGTGCGGGTGAATGGTACAGATTTATCCGGGTCTAACTTCTGGCCGGCTCGCTGGCTCTATCCCGCCAGTAGTGCGACCGAGGCTCGAGCCGGACAGAGAGCCTTCCCCCCGGACAAGGTTCCTGCCTTACGCCGTAACGCCAGGACGGAGGTAATAAAGAGTGTCATCGTTTAGCAAAGCCGCTGGAAAGGTCGGCGATAAAGCCACGCTGACTCCGTAAACGTAACTCAAGTCAGACGGGCGTTAAACCGCGGGTAGAAGTGCCGCGACGATAAAAGCACCCGGGTATATCCTGCTGTATGCAGGATTATTCCGGGATACAATGTGGCGGGCGTTATAGCAGGTGCTATGTCAAATGCAGTGACGGACGATTCGTGCGCGCGCGGGCTCTTCGCGATTTTTGACGCGGCACGCGGTGGTTTCCGCGATGCGCGGCGAGTTTGACATTCCGGAATAACACCGTCGAAAATGAAAAGCTTCCAGGGTTTTCCCCCCTTCCCCCCAAAATCACTTTGACGAGATTTCTTGATATGAAGTATCGTTCGATATTGTCGTAAATAAGTTGGACACGCGCGGCAGGTTTAATATTTTTTGCCGAAACCGAATCTTTCACTTAAAAATAAATTCATATATCTCTCTCTCCCTGAATTTACGTGGCACCACGGATTTGTTCATTCGTTTCTTCACGTTCAGTGGGTATATTAAATTGAAGATTTAAATCAATTAGAAACATTTGACTTTGATAAATTATTTTAAATGCTATACGTAGCATTCATTACAGTAACCCCCCCTCCCCATGCTGAATTGAAAATTGCGAAAAATATTACCTCAGCCAGGATTCGAACCCGGAGCCTCCCTCGATCCGTGACGGGCGTCTTAAAATAATTTATCAAAATCGTTCAGCGATTTTATAACACGCGAGTTCACTGACGATGATAATTGCACCTAACGAAAAACCTGCGTTACACGTCCGGAAACTATCGGCACGCAGGACAGGTTGGAAAAAAAACGGTATATGGATTCACGTAGTAATTTAATTGGCTACCTCCACCTGTGCCAAGTCCTAAATGGCGTTTGTGTTTCTAATTGATTTGAATCTTAAAAAGAAGGACCGAGTTAAAATTTAGTTGTTAAATTGGAGATATTTATTAAATTGACATGCTCTTAACAAATGAGATTAAGGCGATGAGAAAGAGGGGGCAAACGTGTTGAAATATCACAGACGAGTAAAGATCGAACTTCCCTTGAAGCGAGGTGCGTATGTCACGAGTGAATTATCAAAGATGTGTTAAATTACGTTTTATAAATTGACTCAATTCGCACGATCGCACGCGCGACAGCGGAATTTCTCTCTCTCGTCCTCGATTTTACGAGGCATGATAAGTCCAGATTACTAGGCGAGAAAAGAATTTATTGCGCTTCGCTCGCGCCACCATTTTTGACACCTCATTAATCTCGATGAGAGACAATCAAAGAACAGAGATAATGTCCCCGTCGACCCTTTTCGCGCTTAAACGGGCTCTGTCAACAGTCGTACTGTCGATTGCGAATCTTCTTGCAAAGAAATTTGCAAAGAAAATACATTAGGGATTTACGATAGCTGTCGGATATATTGAAGAATAAAACTCGTAGAAAAATCTTTCTTGCGGATAATTCGCGTGTCTTGACAAGAAATTATATTTCTTCGGGCTGCGAATTATCTAACATTTTCGCGACTATTTGTACGAACTTTCGTAACGAAAAGTTAACGCATCGCCGCTATATACAATATATGCGTGCAAGATATTTTAACGCACACTTATACTTATTTATGTTTGAAACTACGTTAACCGAAAACTATTATAACAGGTTAGACGTTCGTGTTCGCCAACAAAGTTTAAACTCGTGCCTATCACGCGAGAAATCCCACCGAAATGTCGTCGGATAGAAATTTCAGGTGTACAGTTATCGATGTCGTTTTAAAATCGTCGACTATTTTTGCATGTGGTTCTAATAATCGAATCCGGTGATCGGATGCGTGGTTATTTCGATGCATATGTGCGGAATGCGGATACAGGCAATATACAGGTATCTAGTTTGACATGGAGATAGATAATTGAGAGAGTAAATAGACATGTAGATAGCCAATGCACATGTAGATAGTTAGCGATGTAAATAACTGGCCGCGTATATTATGTGATAGGAAACGTCGGTGATTAAGTGCACTGAGCGTCATAGACGTCAATATTTAAACGTGTACATAGACGGCACATAATTACAGATTTACGAGTAAATTAAGATTTAAATTAAGTCGCGGCTGCGAGCGTGTGATTAAAGGTACAAGTATGACGTCGGAAATTGGCCTGCCACGGTAGAGAAATAGCAGGCGTTATATTCGCAAGTACACGCTTACGACAATGTTCCTGCGAAGAAACGACGTAACGTATTTCTCGGCCTTCACTTACGTTTCTGCGACCCGTAAAGATCACTTATCCTTTACGATAACGGCGAACGTGGCCGTTCTCGTCGATTACTATTTTCATTCGTCGCGTTCTAGCTTTCGATATGTTTAAGCGATTTTCAAGCCGTTGATACCTGTTGTCGTATATCGATATCGCTAACAATAATTGTGGCAAGTAAATAATATTGTCAATTAAAAAATATGTCGATGGACTTTCACACCATTTAAATGTCATTAACGTACTCTCGATAAAATATTAAATACAACGCGCGATAGAAATATACGCGTCCTCGATATATAGGGACTAAGATTTGAATTTATGATCAATCCGAAATTTGAAAGGCGCGATAAAAATATTGGCACCGCACTCTACTCGACAGCGACTTGGCAGTACTCTAATATTTTTATTGCTCTATCGATGTTTTGTTCCGAATGCGATCATAAATCGAACCAAACAGAACGTTATTCTCCAACAGCGAGAAATATTGTAAGGGGAAACGACAATTTTAGACGTGTAATTTTTTCAAATCCAACTGGAACGCGGAAGGATAAATTTCGCATTGACAATTTTAATAACGAATTTTTCACCAACAAAATGTTTTACTCTTGAAGAATTAAAATTCCACGGAGAAACCGCATCTGTATTAATAATTCTTTGATTATGTTGACGTAATGTAAACCTGTACACACCAATTTACGAACAAATCGCCGTGTTTTGATCTCCGGGAATTCGGTCACGGAAATTCAAAGACCACGATCGCCCTGGCGCGCATCGTAAAGAGAAAAGTACGAGCAAACCTTTCATCTCACGAACACCGATCAGACAGCGCTAATTAAGGTAACCCTCAAAAAAAAAAGACGCTCAGTGCTTAAATGCCAGCGGCTAGAACACTACAAAAAACGCAACTCTCGGCGCGGGATCGCTTCGACGAATTAAAAATAAAACGGAAGGAACAAAGACATGCTCTCGCGGAAAGTTCATCATAGGAAAAATAGAATAAGCGCCCCCGCGTTTCGGGCGTCGGCCCGCCCCGAGGTGAAATAGAATCCTGTAAATCAGAAATTTTTATTCGTGAAAATTTTAGTCAATTTGCAATTCAATTTCTACATGTCTCCGCCGATGATTCGCTTTTTCCAGGCTTTATTCATTCGAAATCCGTATTTTTCAGCGGCGAAAATCCAAATATCCAATAATCCAATTGAAGCCCTCAAGTATCGCGAGAATTTTAAGTTTAACATCTCGAGAATTCAAATGCGCGCTCCGATGAAAAAGTCGAAATTCACTTCGACGTTAGATTATCGATGGGCATTTCTTAAAGAATTACTTCTACGGACGTTTTTCCGGCGTGTCGCGCGCAATCTAACAAGTTGTTCAACGCGGGTTTCGAATGATAGTAGGTGTCGATGTCCTAATTGCATTCGAAATTTGAATACGCTCGTAAATTGGAGCTTTATTGGTCAAAGGTCAAGAGATGCAACGGGCACGTCAGGAAATGCGCCTGGACCTCTCAACGGGATAATAGATGCAAATATAATCTGGCGGGCTTTCACGGTGCATTTAATGTTTCACGAGCGTACAAAATGGATAGTGTATGCCGGTGCAGTTGCATCAGCGTTGCTACAAAGTTCCACGCCGCATGTAGTATCGAAAATCGAAAGTGAAGTTTGGGGATATCCAAAGTGTCGTGAACTTTTTCCATAAATTTAATTTAATAAACCAACAATAAGTTAGTTGTATCGTTTGCATGTACAAGATTATTGTTCGGTGCTTTTTAATCCTTTCGATTATCAACAATCATGTGATTCCGTCAATAATGTACACGATCGTAGTACACACACGCTCAGATTTTAACGATTAAGATACTACATTAATTACCCTTGAAGGAACTCGATGCTTTCATAATCTCACTGCATAAATAATGTTCGCGTTCTTCATTCAACAGACTCAAGTTTTAATAAATAATATCTTTTAATTCAAGCTACCTCGCTGCAACGGATTCATTTAATATCTCTCAAAACACGATAGACACGCGTATGATATGATTTTGTTTTCTTACATTTCCCTCCCGTTGTTGGCTTCTACCGTGACTTTCCGCGTTGCATGCGTTCTTGTCTACGAATATCAAACGTGTACATATGCAAATATATTAATACAGTCCATTGCGTACCGAGATTAAATTCCATTTAAAAACGCAACAGCGGTTTGAACAAGAGCCAAAGTAAAATACTGTCGCAAGACGGTAGTATATAAATAGCTATGTTAATTAAATTAGACGTGGAGTCACTACTTGACATAATTCGCCTAGTTAAATTTCCAGGTGCCGAATACATTAATATATGGCAACTGTAAAACGTAAACGTCTGTCGTCAATCAACTCGTCAGACGTGTATATTATTCAAATTTTATTCGAACTTTTGCATGTACTGAAGCTAATTTTCGCGCGAGTTACTTATTAAGTAAGACTCGAGATAAAAAAACACGAATTATAAACTATTATACCGTACTTGGAGACGTTTGCAGAAAATAATTATTCCTTACGTTCGAATAAATCCTTTCGAGTCGTCAGTACGTCTTTTACTTTAATCCGAGATAATGGATCTGTGAATATTAGAATTTATAATACCTCGTAGATCCATTACCCTGAATCCCATTATCGAATGGAATGATAAAATAAACATTTGTATTGTAATGTCATATTGGCGATTATCGATTCCGATCGATTATACTTGACTGTGACAGTAAACGGTACAGAAAGAAAACTTTTCGGCATTCCGTTGCTGTACGATATTACAGTGGCGAACAATAAACCGCGTCATGTATTATTTGGTAGAAGCTGCGACTATGAATCTTTCATGATATCGTCGAGAACGAACGGAGAGAGTAACGGAGCATCGTAGCAGGGGATAAAAAGAAGTTTCAGAATGCACCTTAACAAACATATATTTACATATTGATTTATTCATTTAAAATGACTTTCCGGACATTCTGATCTAGCGGTGGTCACGCGGAATTCAAAGATTCCGAAACTTAGGAAACTTACAGCAATAATATGCTAAATTACACGACGAACGTTCGCGTAACGTTCTTCTATTTCCCCCCCCCCCCCCTATTCGATTATACTTGCAATAATATTCGCGTATTTTTCTCCAGAGAACTCTATTAAAAGAGAAATTTAATAGTTACAAGTAGTGTATATTTCATATCATATTTCAAATTTATATATCTCCCTCAATTTAATGCTTAATTAAATATTTAGCTCTGTGAAATCGGCAAAGTGGAAAAACAAGTAATTAAATTGAATTATTACAAATAGAATGCAAAACCAGAAATTTGAGAGTCGCGATGATACGATGGTGAAAAGGGGTTTGGCGAGTATCGAGAAATACTATATAAAATCAATCTCGGGGAAGAAAGTAGATTAAAATTTTACCAGGCCATTAGAGAACCGTACGACCTCGAGGAGGTGGGAGATATAGGATATCGCGGGGGATGTTACAATCAATTCACGAGCCGAACGGGAATTACATAAATATAAGATACGCATTGCTGGCGCGCGGTAGAGATAGACTCTGACGGTGCTGGTCAGACGTGGCGTCGTCTATTCGAGTACGGAGAGCACGAGAGAGGATTTCAATGTAGAAACGGTGGAACGAGGGTCGACGTGCCACCGCCACCGAAAGTCAAAGCCGGGGGATTAGTACGTACACGGGGGAAGCCCACATGCTCGGGAGATAATGGATTATCAGACGGCGAAATTAGTAAGTGGCTTTGTCGTAATTGCGCGAAAGCGTCGTGCCGCGGCTCCGTTTGTCAGCGACCGATCTCTTTTAATATCCGCAAGAACTCGGCGCGCGCGGAAACAGCGCGATCTCGCGCAATATAGCGCATTCCGGGACTCGCTCGGATGAAAAATCGCCCTTTTCCTGCCTGAAGGGACATTACGATAACGAGGGAGGAAACCGGCGCGTTGCATTCGCGCGCGCATGCTGTTAACACGTGTTTGTACTAACCCTCCGCATAGTTATGATTATACTGCACTGCTAGAAACTACACGATGTCGGGGCGCACGAAGTAATTCCGAATTCGTGTATACGCGCGCTCTTAATTGAGCAAATATAACACCGCGATGTTTAACGAAGGGATACGGCAACACGAAGGATACGTTGCCGGATTCACCTACTGGAATTTCGTCCCCGTGTGCTCGCCGTAAAATACGGCTGTCAATTTCACGCGCCCTCAATATCCCCGACGCCCGCGAATCCGCGAATGTTGAAATTTCGAAAACTCATGATCCGCACTTTCTCTTTCTTCTCCCGGGTAAGTTCGTCCTTTTGCGGGTAACGTGCCCTCGTATTCCCTTCGGAGCGATGATAAAGATATCGAGAATCTTTAATGTGGCTTCGAGTGCGGCGGGGGATGACGAGAACGACGGGGCGCAGGGTACCGCCTTAATCCGGGCATGCTATCGGAAAATCCAGTACTAACCTCCGACAAGCTTATCCTACCTCGTTAGCACGCGGGATTCCTCGAATAATTTTTCTTCCTTCGAAGAGGAAGAAGATCCGCGGCGATGCAAATTCGTTATCCCGCGTGATACCCGAGGCAATTAAAGTAAAAGCGATTCAAGTTAATGATGCTAACCCGATTATGTCGGCACCAAGTTAGCACTCGCGACGGCAGTACGCTACTCGTGCCGACTTCTTAACACCGCGCTACCATCAGCTTTAATTTCCTCGGGGCGAAAGCTGTTAATTGAATTCCTAAGTTTTTTCACAATCGGTTTTTTGGATGCTCCAACAGTCGTGAGTGCTCGTCCACTCGAGAGTTTTCTCGCCTCCCGTCTGATTATCCGTTTTCGTTAATTTCGTTAAATTTGGCTATCGACGTTTTCTAGGACGGCAACTTTTGCGAGACCCGCGCTTCTAAATCCGCGGGGCATATCGTCACCTTTACGAAATACTATTTTTACGCTACGTTAAAGCGTGCGAAATGTATTTATAAAATATAGTTACAAGATATAATAAACGAAGGTCGATTGAGACAGTGAAAAAGTGATCGCGACATCGTCGACATCGCACTTCTCTGTTACAAGAAATTACACCGAGTACTTATACGGCAAAGCTAGCAAACAAACACTTGGGATAAATCCGTGGACATAATGCAACATAAAGTTGCACCTGCCGTACCGCATTGTTTCCCTTGCTTTCACCGTTTTCTGTGTTTTTATTGTCTCTATATCCGGCGAGTTTTTCGTATCTCGCCTCTCCTCTCTTGCTTTTGTCAAATAAGTGTTTCGTAAAAAAAGACGAAAAAAATTAGTTCAAGCACCGTCTCTATTCGCTCTCGTCTGAAAGAGCGTTTGGGATAATAGGGTATCGCCTCACCGGATGGCTTGCCATCGATGTGGGCTATACTTTACCGAACATTATCATTAAGATAAAAATGCCGGCGATAAAGGAGAGATGAGACGCCGGGGAGTCCGTCGGACGATAACCTTTGACTCGCGTTTAGTATAGCGAGCCCGAAGGTTACAAGGGCGAGGGAAGCAAAATCAATAGCGCAGCTAATAATAAGCACCGAATCCCCTAAAGTGATGACGTTACATCCAATTTGTACCCCATTCTCCTAGCGAGACATAGAGGCTTCGGCTTTGTAGATTTTAAAGGTGATCGCCCGGAAGTATGAAAGCTCCTGGATAGCGAGACACGAGCTGCCTTAATTCTTTCCCCAATCCTGCCGCTTATACTTTCCGAGCTCTCGGTGCTCACTCGGTTTCTTTCGCGCGAAAATTTTTAAGCGACCGCGACACCGTCGCCGAAACTTGCCAAATAAATCCTCGCAACAATCGCCGAGAAATCCGTATTACAACGTGTACACGTGATAGTCCCCCTATTGTGTTGGGGGGGTCTTTAATCGAGTACCGACGAGTGATCGCACCAATATACGCTTAACAGCTTTCGCGCTTAACTGACGCCATAAACAAATGACTGCAACCGCGGGCGAGCGATAGTTTTCGCCGTTCGCATAGTTCCGACCCTCGCATACCGGCGGCGGACCGAAAATTTACGCTTCCCGAAATCCCTCAGAATTTCGTAATCGCCCGTACATCTATCTAGACGCGCGTGCGCCTGCACAAAAGTTTCGCCGTTCTCCTTTGACAACTTTTCACCGTGCGCAAGATACGCCGAGAGGGAAACTGGAGATCGTAAGTCCTTCAAAGAATGGGGAACTGTAGAAGCGATGAGATTCGCGTTCAAGGAAGCCGAGAAGCAACTGTGAAAACTGACGCCCCTCCGAGATTCATGACATGCAATTTGCATCAATGAATCCCGCATTTAGAATTTCTCCAAGTTACTTTTGCGCTGGGATATTTAATTCTTGCGCGATCTTTAAAATCGCTAAAGTCTTTTATCGAATTTCCCCGTTAAACTATTTAGACTCGACTGATGTTCCTCGCACAGTGCAAACCTCGCGTTTCGCCATCGCGGTACACTTTTTTTCCCTCGCGTATGTCTCGGTGAAAGAAATATCATTTCAAGTCTCGTAAGGGAGTTTATCGTCGCGCAGAAAAATGGAAATAAAACACCGGGCGATACTGAGAGCTCCTGGCTAAAAGTTTTTCACCCGAGACGAAAACTTGGGATTACTGTGTACATTAAAAAATTTTTGAATCGAGTGGGCGAGATCGCGGCTCTCGGAAGATGAAAGGGAATTAAATTAATATACCTATAAGACCGTTGAGAAAGTCAAACATGTTTAACGAGACGTTACAATTCAATATTTGGATTATTTCGCGCTTGCGAAATTTAAAGATATCAAGACTACTTTCGCGAGACAGACTAGACTAATCGTTCATATAAAATTAAAGAAGAAATTCACGCTGGTAGCGCTGGCAACAAGGCGCTAACTTTCCGCCGGCAATTCCTTAACCAATATTAAACCCCTTAATAAATCAAGTTATAAATTTCAATCAGGAATTTCTCGGAAACTTTCGTTTCTCCCTTCCCTGGAAGCTTCTTTCATCAGTCAAAGAATTTAACGTCGATTAACTACGCTACTAGTAATTAGCGTCAATATATCGACAGAGATGAATCCCGAGAGCTCAAGGAAAATCTCAACAGGAACTTTGACAGAGACCGAGCTGGGAACTTCGGACTTTTTGATCTCGGTTTAGATCTTAAAAATTGCAGGGAACTCTGCACAGAGGAGGGAATATCCCTCGAGGACTTACGATTTCTTTCCTAGTCGCTCGACCTTCGGCGAGAGGGAAGAAGTAACGAACGAACAGACGGAAAAACGAATGGGCAGGTAGAAAAATAGTTCGCTACATCGTTAATACGTAAGGTTGTAGAATCAGATGATCAGTAAAACAATACGATAACATTGTGTACACGGAAAAAGAAGATGTTGTACCAAGGAGATTAGTGTAATTGAAATAAAATCGTTGAAACAATTATCAGTATTAATAAATGAAAAACACCAAATTGTTGTCTTAATAATCTGGATATTTGGTTCAATGCTTAAAATTGAAATCCATAGCAAATTCAGTTGAGTGAATTATTTATGTTTCCGGCAGCCCGTGACGTTAACGTTTAATTCAAGCAAATCTTCATTTTGCTTAATTCAATAGCATTTGTTTTCCCGTGTACATTTTGAAAACAATTATTCCTTTGATAAAACTACTATCAATTAATTCATTATATTTTCGCGACGCATATTTTAATATTAAAAATACGTATCGCTGAAAAAGTCCGAATTTCATACGACGTGTACAAATCGATCTTTTTCAAACGCGTTTGTCGAACGTGAAGTTTTAAAATGAGGTTTAAGAAAATGTCGTTATAAATTGTTAATTTTATAAAAGGTTTTTATAAATTATTTAATATAATTTAACGGTTAGAAATCTCTCGCTTTCTCTATGCGACTCGCGACGCGGAGTCGACGATGCGGCCATTCGAAAGCGTCGGCCCTTTAAATCAAAAGTTCTTCATCGACATTCCGATCGAGTGGACACGAAAGCGCGGAAAGAGCTGCTCGATTATTCTCATTTCGTTCCGCCGCCATCACTTTAATGGCGTTGTTTCGTATCGGACATAGGCCTTTGTGCGGAATATCGAATAGCAACGCTTTGAATCCTCTCGGGCTAAAAAGTTCCTCATCGACATAACGTTTCCAAGAATCGACGATAATTTTTTTCAGCGTCACCGACAGAGTGCACCTATCCTTACGTCAGAATATTATAAACAATTTTTGCGAAAGAGAAATTAATTTCATTCTCGACAATGCCTCGTGAAGTTTAAATTATTCCGACTGCGCGATAATCTAAATAGAATTCTAACACTTCTGCTAAGTTCTGAAATTTCTGACATACTTCGAAAGAAGTTCTAGCTGCTAAATATAAAACGTTAAAGTTTACAGACACTGACTCATATTTCCACAGACATTGACAATAATTTTTTTTTCACTTTAGCCAATATTAATTTGTTCCTTAAGTTTTTTAATAAAATTTTCGAGGCATTATTCAAAACTTTTCAGAGAATATCAAATGAAAAGAATTGTATGACTAATTCCCACCCGAATACTGAAAAATCGCCAGAACTTTTTTGTTTTTCTTTCGAATGTCAATTGCCAAAGTTCTTTTTATATCACGACCTTTAGAATTCTTTTCTTTGTAAAAAAAAGAAAAACCGTCTCAATTATATTGAAATTCCGAAAATAAGATATCGACTTCGCGACGATCAGTATTATAACGTCAAAGTTATCTTTAATGAAACAAATTTCTGTTTTATTTGATTTATAAATGTTATCTCTTCTTCTCTCTTATTACATTGTCTCCCTATAATTGCGGTGGAAAAGCTTATAAAAGTATATGAATTTTTCGATCTACTGCACTTAGTATTTTTGTAAAACTCATTTCCATTAACATTAAGATGAGAGATCGCCTCAATTGAATATATATAAAAAAGGGTGTCGGAGCTATGTAACATGATTTCCGCTGAAACAGCCACTCTTGTATTGGACACGTTGCGAAAATTGCTCAAAAGCCTGTGTTTTGTGGTTTGAAAAGTTATCCATCACCATGCACTAAAAACTATAAATTCCGTTTCAATGGTCGGCCATTGAAACTGTAGCGCATTCGAGCGATGTCGCCCGTAGCGTCGTGTTTGCATGCGCAACGTCAGTTCTAGCCGGCCAAAAAACACATTGCCTCTGTCTATTTGAAATATTTTAATCGGACGGTGGCGAAGACAAAGGGTCTACGCGTCAAAAAATCATTTTTCGATTCTTCCGTCTCAAAGCGAGTATTCAATCGGCGGCGTTGCGAAAAATATCGACCACTGCTTTTTTCGCGACATCGGCTATCGGCTATTGTGACCTTCCTAGAATAAACTGCTGATTCGCGAACACATTTGAGGAAAGAAACTTTTGTCATTTCGGAAAAAAATTCTCGTAACAGCATTTTTCAATAATTAAAGTATTTTAACAGTTAAGTTAAAATATTTTAACAGTTAATGAAACCTTGCAGCAACCTGTAGAACGTAAAATCGTTATTTTATTCAGAATCGTGCAAATATAACGCGGTGTCATAAAAGATTATCAATAGAATTTATGGACACTGAACTGAATTATTAAATTTTTTAATATCTTGGCTCTAATATCTTTAGATTCTGCAATTTCCAAGTTCGGTAGCCACATATACTTTTTATCGATCGAACCATTATTTATTCTATAAAATACATAACGGACGCTTGGGCAAAAAGTTTGTAACTTTTAAAAACAGTAGAAATAAGGAATAATACATTTATAAATTAGACAAAACCGTAAAATCAGAAAATTATTTCTAACATAGAATATTGCAGCACCTCGATATCGGTCTCTGTGAAGTTGATATCTTATTTTCAGAGTTTAGTATAATTGAGAAATTGTTCGCAATGAAATTGTTAAGTTCTTGATACGTTTCAAAAAGAATTCCGACAATTATTGATCTTTGACTTTGATAAATAGGACGAAATACGTGAGAAAATGAGACGAAAGGAATCCGACAGAATACTCGACACAGCACATAATAAACTCTTATACTTTTCATATAAAACTATTGAGTGTTCTCCATTGAGAGATCAAAGGCGCCACTGCCCATAAACTAGAAAGTTATCAGCATTGTTTCCAACAAGAATGTAATAACCACGTAATATAAATTATTCCGCGAAAGTGAGAGCATGTAATAACAATTACCTGCTAACGTTAATGAAACGACTGTATAATTTCGTTGGACATTTTCATGTGGCGGATGTTGCAGCGCAATGTCGTGAACGAATTAATAATACATGGAATGCAAGCATGCAAATAAATTCTCTAAAATATAAATTTCGCAAAAGTATTGCGCGCCCGGATACGCAATATTTTTAATTTAACGAAAAATGCAGTCGCGATATCCACGCTGATCGATAGATCCCGAAGTCTGACTTTCGCTTCCTGCGGCCACGATCTGACACGTATGACCTCGCGGCGAGTCCACTTCGCAATTAACGAACTTATAATTAGCGCACGCCACGCGCTGACAACTTTCCTCAGTTCGGATTACGGCCCTTCCTGTCAGCGACAAACGCGTGTTAGCGTGTTACTTCGTCGGCAGTGTCAGATAATAATTGTTGCGTGCACGCTTATACAATATGTACTCGGTCAAGCTTCCGGTTCCCACCACGGCGTTAACGGGAGGGCGATGGATCGATAAACGTATTTTCGTTTGTCAAGCGTATCGTGTGCTTTTATTAAAACGTAAACGCGGCAATCGGAAAGCGATGCAGACCGTATTTATCGAAAGACCAATATTTTATCGGTGTCGTTGCGTACAACAAAATAATCAATGTAAGAATTGCACGAGGTATATCGCAGAATCCGCAATAAAATTAAGTTATTTAGTTTTAATATAATCCACCATTTATTGAAAATATGAAGTGGAATATATATAAAGATACTAAAATTAAATTTTAGTAAGATACACATATTTGCCCGAAACTTTAAATGAAATAATACTGGCGATATTTTTGATAACAAGAAAGTGTAACGGACAGATCCACCGTATATTCCTCTTTTCATAATACTCGTAGTAAAATAATATAACGCGTATAGCGTAAGCCGTAAGGCATACTCTAAACAAAGTGCATCAAGCCATACGAGACCGTAATGGCAGGGCTCTGTTTCAAGGGCAGTTAAGTCCTAAAGATACATGCTTGCTTCTTGCCCTCAGAAAGACCGGTCTACAGCAACGCGAGCGCAAGTTACGGTAAATCGAATAATGAAAAGTATTTTCAGAAAAATGCTATCGATCGGACTATCTAAAAACTGTCGAGATATTTGCGGTTTATTCGCTTTCATAGATGTTACCTCTGGTAAAATCGAAATCCGAGTATAAAAAGAAAAACGTTCTGCGCGGTAATTACGCGAAAATGATTGCATATGATTCGACGAGGAAGTTTGGCAAATTATAAGAAGTATATAATTTTGATCGATGTGTGTGACATTTTTGTAAAAATTCTTGTAGAAATAATTTTATGTTAAAAAAAATTGAAATAATTATTTATATATTAAAAAGTCTGCAACTGTAAATTTAAATATGTAAAAGATAAGCAAATATAATGTTATGGAAAATATTAAAAATTTGTATGAGGTATAAAATTTTATTACGGATATACGTTTTTCTGGAATATCCGGTATTTTGTTGCGCGGCTGCTACGGTAACGAATTAGCTCGTTGCTTGTTGCGGTAACGAATCGTAATCGTTATCGTAACGCCGTACATCGAAAATCTATTTTTTTTTTTTATGAGTGGTACTCGTAACAACGATTGAAAACATTGAAATAGTCGCTTGTATCTACATATTTCGAAGTTGATACGCCGTGATTTTTAATAACGCTCTTGTAAAGGATAAAATAATGATTCATTATAAGAGAATGTTACAAACAAATCGATAAAAATATAGCTTCTTTTAGATCGCGGAATTCAATATTACGTCGCGTCACATTTTGCTTGATTTTCCGTTAATGAATCCACGAATTCCGTCTGCAGAGTCTCGAATTTTTCAATCCGTCTAAGGATCTAAATATCGGCAAACTTGCTCACGCCCTCGAACGCTCCGGCACCGTCGAAGCAAATTACGAAATAATTTTGTTGCCGAAGTTCAGCTAACGGTAGGTCCATTTGTTGCAGCGGCGGCATGCATTTCGATCTCGAGCAAACGAAGGCGCAGCTTGGCGCCGTTCTTTCTCATTTTGTCGACGACGGCGAAGTCAGCGCGTTCGTTAAGACGACGGCCGGCAGGAATCCCGGCGCAGTCGTCGCTGATTGCGCAGTCTAATTATAATTTCCGGAGGGCTCGGGCAATTAGCATCCAGCAGTTGCAACGGGCAACGTTGCACGGGCTGCGCATCTTATTATATCGTCTTTTGTTGTACGAGCGAGCGACTCGAAACTGCCGGACGCGCGCCGTTTGAGTTCGACGACGGCGTCGAACGAAGGACGCCTGCTGTCCTCTCCGACATTTCTAGGCCTTCTTGCTCGCGAGCAACCGATAATTATTACAAAACGGCGGTGTGTATCGAACTAAAAGGCGCGGGAGCAAACAAGTCGAGGAAATATGCCCCATTAGGCGCAATTATTCCAACAAGAAGCATACGAATGCCACACCTGCCGCCGCGCGAGAGAACGCGAACGTTTTGCAGGTAGGGACGTTTATCATGGATATTATTCACGTTGTACGACGACTCGTTTTACGCGATGCAAATTATGTCGATACATATATAGTCTCAATTAAGGTCGTTTCAATTAAAAGTTGTATAGAGAGGCGATATAATATGAAGATGTCGGGGAGATTTAAGTTTCGTGACGGCATAATTATCCCGCAAAACACACCTACTGTGCGCTTAAACATTTTTGGATCCCTGTACCCTTGAATCGCGCACCGAAAAAATTGTATTCTTGAAATGTATACTTTACAAATACCCTTAATAGATTTACTTAATGCGGAACAACATTTCCTTCTTAGCATCATGTCTTTTTGGAATATCTTCTTAAATTAAGAATTCGCAACAACTTTAGTGATGGAACTTTCGATATACGTCTCGGTACGTGTCAATGCTTGTTTCATCACGTTTCAAGTTATGTTTGTAATTGCTCTGTGGTATCCTGATTCAAATAATGGACGCGGAAGTGGTTGAAAGAGAAGATTTAAGCCATTTGAAGGATATATTTATGAGCAAGTATTTAAAATATAAAATAGAATTGCTCGTGAATCGTGTTAACCTTCCCGACAGAATCTCTCGTCGGTTTCTGAGTACAGAAAATAAGGATAAGCATCGACCAGTAATTAAACAAGTAGCTAAAGCTATAACTCGTCGAAAAAATCTATTTAGCTATGCTGTATTTATATGTACTGTAAGAAATAGTGTTTATTTATGGAACATTTTTTTTGTTATGAATAATATGTGATAGGAAAATGTATCATTTAGTGAATGTTCTTATACATTAAGAACATCGGATAAGAATGTCCGATAAGAATATCCTGTTTAAGAGAATCCTCTTAGCGCTTATTTTAGAGTAAAATATTATCAAAGTAAGTGAAATACTCTTAAAATGAGAATATAATTTTTTCGGTGCAACCTTTAACTTTTTAGTTTGCTAATAGATCGAATTCATTATTTTCAGCTCTATATGAATGTTAAATCTTTCTATCCAGTCTAGCATTTTTTTAATTTTCAACATCTTAATTCTCTTTGGAAAAGAAATTTTGGATTTTCTACGATCTAACTCTGGAACTTCAAAATACCATTGTCAGATCTTTAAAGCTTTCGTTATAATAAGACCGAAACTTGATTTTAACATTCTCAACTAGATCGTTAATTTAAGAGAAATTCTGAAAATTTCTATCCTCGCCCTAAGCTCCAATTATACGAATTATTACTACATACTAGCCGAATTCTTATCGTCTTGGTCAGGTGATGGGATTAAATTGTTCTCTAAAAGGCAACGGACTCTTGTGTGTAAATTTGACTGCACCACGAGGAAGCATCGATCCTGCAAAGGACCCCATTAGCAGCCCATTTAGCTCGTGTCGTATGTCGATCGTTGCTTGCTCTCGCGCGGAAATTGCGTCATCGGTATACAAACGCGACGCGCCGATTGCTACCGCAACGCTCGACGCCTCTAATCGAGCGAGTCGAAATCGCACGTGAAAACCAACCGGCAAAACTGCGCGGCCGCGGCGGCGGAAGGCGCTCCATGAAACATTCATAACTTCCGGCACTGGTTGCGGTTACCGCTCCGCGGGCGGAGTCGCGTGCACGCGTGTGAGTGGATGCCGCGCGATCGTGTCAGTGAGTCGTCGTTGTACCGGAGGCTGTCACCGGTCCAGGGCTAACATCGATTTCAATCTAGGGTCGCTTCACTCTGAGGTCCCTGCAATGAAATTGAATGTACCGGTTTTACGAGACCGTTCGGGCGTACGGGGGTCGCGCGGCGCTGGTTTATGCTTAAAGGCACGCCGGCGTCCCGTAACGTGTCGTTACATACTTGACACGCGTATACATATTGTCACGTACACGAGACACTTTTAAATCAATCGCAAAGTGCTAACGAACTCGAAGACACGACGATATAAAGGACGCTGACGTCTCAAAGTTTCGAAGGTACGGGAAAAATCCTGGCAAAACAGAAAGATCCAAATATATCGCGATTCGAGAGTCAATAGATTTGTATGCGAGAACGAGATATAAAAATCTCCCCCGAATAAACCAAGCGATTAAGCGAGACGGTAAATTTCCAATCTGTACGATTATTCCCGCGATTTATGAAATATCGCTTTTAAACAATTATTCTCCGCCGCAATTTTAACAATCGATGCCCCGCTCTCGTATATCTCGCACTCGAAACCCCCAAGCCCCGAGCTCCCTTTTCTCGGTAACTTAATGAACGGTCGATTATTTCCAAACGATTTCGCCACCCCTAACGCGCATACCCTTGACAGATGGTATAGCGATAAAATTACGTTTCACCTTCTTGGAAATCTGACGAGAGGGTGCGATTACTCGACGGCTGACCCTAAACCCGAATACACCTCCCTCCGTACGTTTCGCGATAATGAAATTACGTCTCGCCTCCTCGCGAACGCCGGGGAAATTCGAGCGAAGGAGCGATTACTTCCAAACGATCCGCGTCGGCGGCGGTGAATATCGACGGGAGATATCCCGCAAACCTCGAGATACCGGGGAGTCCGAGAAACTCGATAATCAATTTGCATTCAATAATCCACGATCGTTAAGACGGATGTATTCGGCGGAGCCCGGGCGTCTCGGGGACCGGGAACTACCGGCCCGGAAATCGGCATGCGGATTAGACGCTTTGTCGTCGCCACGGCGGCGAGCGTGGCCCCCGATCTACGGGCTGGGTCCAGGATTCCCCGGGTTTGCTTATGAATGGTTCATGCCGAGTTAACGTGCATCCACGTGCATACATACGTATCTGTGCTCCGCGCGCATTCAGCCGCGCATGAATGTTTTACCCGACTGCGGAAATTACGGGGTACGCCCTGACGATCGAGTACGCGAGCGCGAAGCTTGAGAGATTTGAGGATCTTAGGGCATAAAGACGATAGGAGGGAGAATATGCGAGGATATTTAAATATTCAACAATTTTTGCTATCGAAAGTTTCAGACATTTCACTAATCCTCGAGTTTTCAGTTATTCGCGGAAAGAAATATATTCAAGAATTTAAAACGTCGAAAGCTTCGAGCGTTTAATTGATCCGCGAGTTTTCAATTATTGGAAAATATACAGAAAGAAATATTCAAGAATTTTAACTGTCGAGAGCTTCAGAGATATAATTAATCCGTAAGTTGTTAGTTATTCGAAAATGCAGAAAGAAATACTCAAGAATTTTCAGTGTCAAGAGCTTCAGAGATATAATTAATCTGTAAGTTGTCAGTTATTCGAAAATGCATAAAGAAATAGTCAAGAATTTAAAATGTCAAAAGCTTCGAACGTTCAATCGATCCGCGAGTTGTCAATTATTCGAAAATATGCAGAAAGAAATATTCAAGAATTTAAAATGTCGAAAGCTTCGAGCGTTCGATTGATCCGCGAGTTTTCAGTTATTCGAAAATATACAGAAAGAAATATTCAAGAATTCTAAGTGTCGAGAGCTTCAGAGATATAATTAAATCGTACGTTGTTGTAACAATAAATTATACCCAGCGTAACACGTCCGATAGAACAGATTTGTGTTAAATAAAATATATGATTTCATTCGAGAAAGAAAAAGGGCAGGGATACTTTGCTTGCTTGATAATTGCCTCGTTTAAGAGAATTCAAGCTTTAACAAAGTATTAGACGAAGGAATTTTATTTCACTTTAGTGTGCGGGCTTGTATATTCAATATTCAGTAGTGCGAAGGCAGAAAACCTAAATTAAACATTCAAGTGCGCAAGGATCCAGTAACACATCCAGCAAAATGGAGGAGAGTTAATATTTACCGTTGATTCCTGTTTATTCTTTAATTATATCTTATATTAAAAATGTATCACATTTAATCCTTTGCACGTGAAATAATGTTAATGTAGTGAAAGGAGAGACACCTTGTTTCATGTAGGAGATATACATGAAAATTCGAGATTATATTATGAGATGTAATAAGATATTTCTGACGCGGAACATAAAAGTCAGAAAGAACGAAATAAACAGCAGATGTATGACGAAGGGATACGTTTAATTATCTTAGCTGTTTGCGATGTAACGTTTCAGAGGGGTATTTTTTCCCCTCGTATTTTCGTATTTTCGCAATTGTATTAAACAAAAAATCCTATAAAATGGCTTAACCTCGTACGAAGCGTTTTCATTGTTTTTAAATACGGGAGAACGATATTAACTCTTTTATAACAGCGGGTATATAATTTATTATAACACGACAGGAAAATTAAAACGTACGATTTGCATTTAATTAAAATGTATTATTTTAATGAATCATTCGCCAGCGCGAGTAGAGTAGAATATTCCGCTAATGTTGCCGCATAATTGGCACTTCGGCGTGCAAAAGGTTAAATTATTAAAATTAATTACACGATCAAAACTCCCACGATTGTTCGTCGAAGCGAGGGGGGAATCGAGCTAGAAAACATACGCCGCCCGCGGGGGGGAAAGAACGCGCGGGATGCAAAAAAAAACTCTCCGATACTCGTATATCCCCGTAGGTACACATTTTACCGTTTTATTTAATAATCCGCGCGATATATATGAAAAATACGTGATATGACGAATACAGCGTGCAATATGCGATTAAGTTCGTAATGCAAAGGGCTACGTTCCCGCGATACACGGTATCGTCGTTTGCGAACCAGCCGTGTGCGGTGATTAACGCGAATGATAAAGCGTAAGCGAAAGAGTTTATTCGCGCCCGATATATTTCTCCCAAACGAATAGCCAATATATCTTTCTCTTTCGCGCGCGCGAAAACATTCCTCCGGCTCGATTCAATTTTCGCAACGACGTGCGTGCGGGAGCGCGAAGCGTTCGCTTACCCGGGCGACGTAATCTGCGTCGCGGCCCGACCGGGCCAAGTCGTCTCCATTCCCGCGGCGACTCCTCTGCTAAGGCGAACGAACCCCCGAGTCCTGAGCGGCGACTCCTCGGCTACGACGTCCACTTCCGAGCGCGCGCTCGTCGTCCGCGGAAGCTAGAGAACCTGCAATCAGAGACTGGCCGTAAGAGAGTTCGCCAAATTCCTGCGGGTGAGAGAGAAGCGTAGGCTATCTCGCTCTTCTGCGATCGTTACGATCGTAGAAGAGTGAGATACGCTCCCGCTGGAGACCCTGTGATCAGATACTGGCCGTAAGAGTTGGTCAAATTCCTGCGAGTGAGAGAGAAACATAGGCTCTCTCACTTTTCTGCGATGTTTCTCTCTCACTCACAGGAATTTGGCCAACTCTTACGGCCAGTCTCTGATCACAGGGTGTCTCCAGCGGAACCCAGTGAGAAATGATTCGTCGATTGACGTCGAAATGATGTCGAATCGACGTAAATTCGACGGTGTCGATGTCGATTCGACGTCGTCTCGACGTCGATCGACGCGTAATTTCTCACCGGGAAGCGCGCGCGCGCGCGAATAAAGATGGCGCCTTCGCGTCGTCTCATATTCGTCCCGGCTCGTCCCGACTGAAAACCGGCGACAATGATCTTTGTGCAAGGGATACTCTCTCGCCTCCCCCTGAGGAGACGCTCGCAGAAGAGGCGAGGAGTATCTCTTTTGCGCTCGATAAGGCGCGAATACGTCGCTCCCGGCGAAGCGGAAGACGTTCTTACCTGTTCGCGCTCCGCGGAAAGGAACGCGACGCGCCGCGACGTAAGTCGGCGCTCGCGAGGCCGGATATCCGCGACTTCCCAGCGCGGCGAGGAACCGAGCGCGAGAGAGGCACGCGCGAGCTCAGTCGCGAAGCCTCTCGCGCGCCCGCGACCGCCGGAACCGCCGGAACCACCGAAACCGTCGAATGGCCGTTACACTTTTGACGCACTTTGATCGGGGACGCGCGGCCAAGTTCGCGCGGTACCTCAATGCTGCCAACGTGCGAGATAGGTCGATTGAAAAATAATGGAATCGCCCGTTTATCGCGTCCGCGCTTTTAATGAGACATTTATTCGACGCGTTTCAACGCTCGTACCGCGTCGAACGTATCGTATTTCGAGCTGCGCGTTTCAGAATTCATTTCCGGCCTGCTATTCCGCGACTTTTAACGTCAGCGCCGCCGCCGTTACATTGCCGTTTGCGCGCGGGTGTAAAATACAATACGGTGAAAAGGCTGCGCGACAATATAATGATAATGGCGCACTGCCGTTAAAGCTTGAGCTACAACGTGTTCTTTTATGATTGGACATTCCGTTGAAGCAAATTAATACGCTTAGGCCCGGTTTCGCCAACGTCGCTTAACTTTAAGCTCCATTCGTTCTTCGTCCCTTTCCAACTGTTATTCTAGAAAGAGACAAACGTGAATTGAACTAAGTTTGGCGAAATCCGCGCCCGTATCGGACTGCGGATTGAAATTTGATCAATTCTTTCGACCGAACTGGCGTTACCGACGGAGGGAATATCGTACGTGCGCCCTTACCGGCTCTGGATTTCTTGCGAGTGGACATAAATCGCGATATCCCGCGGATTCGCCGCGCGTCTCTCGTCTCCGACATGCACGGAAGGTACGCGACGGGAAATACGCATTTCTATCAGACTTGAATCGCGATGTCTCACCGCGCGTTCCTTTCCTCGCGGTCGGTCGAACCGATCGAACGCGAATGGCGTCGCGGCATAGAGAAGCGATCCACTCGCTGAATTTGACGGAACCTTCGGCCTGCCAAAAGCCCAATACTCTACCTTGCAAAGGAAGATTTTACGGCGACAGGGATGATGAAAAGATCATAAACGGGAAGACGGATGTGCCAGGAAGGAGCGGAAGTCTCTTTGCAAGCAGCTTTTAGATTCTCGCCAAGCTTCACGTCAAGAACTTTCATCGAGGCCTTGGTATTATGGAGAGAGGATCTCGGGACAGGTTACAGCAGGTTACAGTGGCGTCCTCCGTGCGACGCGTCGCGACGTGACGAAGCGTCACCCACCGGCGAATGCTCTCAATAGCGCTGCGCGGCTCCTTGCATGCCGCTTATATACCTCGGTTCCCCACCACCAGTGCGCCGGCCAATGGACGCAGCGCGCCGCTGGGCCGGGCTCCGATTGGTCGGCGCTAGGCTTTCGGCTGGGCCTTATAAGAGCGGCGCACGCGAGCAGGAACAGACTGCGGATGCAGCTCGACCGCGTAGGACGTGGTTTTACGGCTCTCTCGTTAGGCTGGATTCAGACTAGCCAAGCGATTGACGAGCGATTAGCCAATGGATGTACAGGGGCTCGATTCTTGAATTTATTCGAAGGAGAAACGTATACGAAAATTCTGCTCTTACAGAAAACTTGCAAGTTGATTGGCTATTCGCATGGCTTTAACCAATCGACTTTCAACTTTTCTGTCAGAGCAGAATGTTCGTATACGTTTCTTCTTCGAATGATTTCGAGAATCGGGCCCCAGGTTATACGCGATAGCGTCTCCCACCGGCGAACGCTCTCAACAGCGCTGCGCGGCTCCTTGCATGCCGCTTATATATCTCGGTTCCCCACCACCAGCGCGCCGGCCAATGGACGCGGCGTGCAGCTGCGCCGAGTGCCGATTGGTCGGCGCTAGCTCTCGACTAGGCTTTATAAGAGCGGCACACGCGAGCAGAAGCAGACGGCGGATGCAGCTCGACCGCGTAGGACGTCATTTTGCGGTTCTCTCTCGCTAGGTTGGATTCGGACTAGAGTCTAGACAAGTGATCGACGAGCGATGACTGGACGCGATGACCAATAAGCGACGAGCGATTATCAAATGGACGTGCAGGGGCTCGATTCTTGAATTTATTAGAAGGAGAAACGTATGCGAAAATTCTGCTCTTACAGAAAAGTTGAAAGTCGATTGGTTAAAGCCATGCGAATAGCCAACCAACTTGCAACTTTTCTGTAAGAGCAGAATTCTCGCATACGTTTCTCCTTCGAATAAATTCAAGAATCGAGCCCAAGGTTATGTGCGAAAGGGTCTCCTACCGACGAACGCTCTCAATAGCGCTGCGCGGCTCCTTGCATGCCGCTTATATACCTCGGTTCCCCACCACCAGCGCGCCGGCCAATGGACGCGGCGCGCCGCTGCGTATTTTTCCTATAAAGACTGTTATGCGTTTCAGCGTCGAGGTTAACTGAATCCGCGAGCGCGACAGTGTGGGCTGTGGGATAAAAATTGAGAATTAAACTTTAAGTTTGAGACTTCGTGCGCGTTTTCCTGCGTAATAATAGCAGCGTATATTCGAATATTTTTGCTGAGTACGCGACCGTGAAGCTTCGCACTTGGCACTTTTCGCAGGCAATCGTGCCGCACGGATGCCTTCAGTGTCCTTTGGCATATGAAACACCTCGCCCGCGCGATTAAAAAACGCCAGGCCGCTGTACGATTGCGAGCAAGTCGCCGCCACAAGTGCTTCGAAGTGTCCCTCTTCTCTTTCTACCTTTTCTGGAAGAAAGGAGAAGAATACTTGGAAACATTTGAAACGACAGCTTGACCGCGACCCATATTGTACAATTCGCGGTGAAGACTAAAAGTCATCGATGCCCAGTTAGCATTTCGTTATTATACACAGTTGAAAAATGTGTGTTAAATTTAACAGATATCACATGTCTCAAACGGTCCACACAAATTTTCGTGTAAATTTAACATAATATGGATATGTTAAATGATCACACTAATACTCTGTTAATATTTTAACACAAAATAAATGCGTATCTCTAAATAATTTGAAATAAATTTTGTGTAAAAAACTTACTTAAAAAATTTGCGTGGAAAGAAATCCAGCGAGTTCAAATCAATTGCATTTACATTTACCTAGAAGATATATAAAATATGATTAACCGTTATTTAACTTTAGATTATCAACGACAATAAAAAAGTTGAGCTGCAATATCGAGATACTCTTGATTAGAGTCAACTGTTTCTTTCAATGTTACAACTTGTTTTCTAACGGAGTATCTTTTCATAACGGATGCCAAAATTAA
>NW_011967151.1:617866-710095 GCF_000949405.1 Vollenhovia emeryi
TTTAATCGAACAAACAATTGAATAAATCAATACAAAATTCGTATGGAAAGAAATCCAGTAGGTTTATATCAGTTGCATATCAGTTATCAATCTTTAATGAGATCATCAATGAGAAGGATGAAAATCGAGGTGTGTCTTACGGGTGTAAGCCACATCTCGTGCAATGATAATTCCGTTCTAAACCCGCAGTTCTTTCGCAGATCGACGGCGGTGACGAGAGCTCGGAGCCGCGCGAAGGTTCGCGCGGCCGGCAAGTTTGAACTTCCCGCGAAAGGACTCGCGCAAAGCTGCATCATGGCGCGTCGGCGCCGCGTGCGTCGTCGGGTGCACGGACGCCGCCGTTGCGGTCAGGATCATCGACGCCGGGGCGATAAGACAATCGCACCTCTCCGCTCGACGCGTCCCCGCGAGCCCACGACCCGCTCTCTCGCGGCGGTGAATCCCCGGGAGGCGGCGGTGCGGACGGCCCCCCGAGACCCTCGTCCGAGGTGAAGGTAGCCGCGTCTACGTTTCGCGTCCCGGTGGCCCACCACGGCGGGGAGATGTCTCAGGACGACGACGTCGGATTCCTCTACAAGACCATGAGTAAGTCGCGCTGCGGTCGTTCCCGCGCTCGCGTAGACACACTCCGGGGTCCCCGACGATCGGGGACCGAGAGAAATTCGAGAGCTGTCGATTAACGGCCGGTCCCACGAGCGTCGATTAACGGCTGACCGAAAGATTAATTGACTCCCCGGGGCTCCTCTTGGATAACAGGACGGAGAAAGATCGGGAGGCCTGAACTACGGTTAACGAGACTCGCCCTCGGAGAGCGACGTGATCCGGGGTGAACCTAAAGGGTTGTTCGCTCGCGCGGAACATCTGGGCACTCGTCGAAACGTCAAGTAAATACGCCAAGTCGTTGACGCGGATTGTTCGCTCGTTTCATATTTTTACGCGAGCGCTGTACACGCGTATCCCCGTCATATTCCGTCCGTTTAACATCTCTTGCGTGATGCACCTATTCTATTCCTCCCCCCCCCCCCGTCCCAACCCGTGTCGCCGAATGATGTTACAACTGCCGTGGCATTGTCGAATTATCGCTCAAGTTATTAAGCAAACATTATGAACAACATTAGTTGTATTATTTGATTAATGCTAAATGCGCTGCAGCCAATTACATGTCCTACAAGTTTATCAATGTCCATTTTTGAGGCGCCTGTGTTTGCGATGCGCGCGCGCGCGCGCGTTTGTTTCTATTATTATTATTATTGCAATTGATGCATTATTAAATGTTTCGGCATTATGACGATAACAAGCCCGGCGTGCCCTTTGTGAGTGCGCGATAATAACCATAATCAATTACTTTATTATTGCGCCAACCTCATTTGCCGACACGCAAATTAACCTAACGCATTATCGGCGGTGCGTGTACGCGCGCGCGCGCGCGCGAGCGTATTTGTACAACGTACGTGCGTGTACGTGCGTTTTGCGGGTAGCGTTGCTCGACGGGGGGGATACGGAGACTCCCGGGGGAAAGAGATGCAGCGGCGTCGACACGTCGGTCGTATCTGACGAGAAACCGCGACGAGGACCCGCGACCGGTCGTGCGCCGAAGGAGCGTCCCGAGCCCCGACGGCATCATGTCCAGCACATGTACGTACGGCGAAGTTGAACGGCCATAACCTAGAACCTGGCTCGCGCTGTATTTAGCTTCTCGCGCGGGGATGTCGCGTCGACGCGGCCGCCCGCGCGACACCGTCCGTCGACCGTTTCCGCGTTTCGTTCTCGCGCGTGGAACGTTGCGTTCCGGAGGTGTGACTGGAGTTTGCCCGTTTTCAGTTGAGCGAGACCCGAAAAAGAGGAGGGTGAAGCCGGTGGAATCGGCGCATCAGTCGCTGCTCGACTTCGACCTCGGCGAGAGCTCGGACGACAGTGACTTCAGGATCGAGGATCACTGCGAAGAGTCGGACGACGATTCCGTGGATTCTAACGATGGGAAAGGTGAGCTTGGTGCTGTTGACGCTGCGACTGCCAAGTTGCTTTACGTGGTGTTTTTAACAACGAAACAACGCGAATCGCCAGTAGTTGATTAGAAAGAATTGTTAGACGACTTTAGGCAGGTGGTTTCTTTAGTTAAATCCGACGTTTCGACCATACGGGTTGTGGTCCTTCTCAATGATTTGAACAATCTACAAGTTTGATTACAGGACGTCGCGACTCAAAAGTATGTTGACCACAAAACCAAGTCAACGCAAGTCACTACAAACGGAGTAAAATTCTTCTCGAAAATTTACAATATTACGTCACTGATATTAAACTAAAGAGCACAGGAGTTTGACATCCATCTCTGGACTTCACTCAGAGAACTATGTTATAGCGAATTCGGTTGGCTGCAATAAATAAGCAGCTATAAACCAAGATCAAAGTCATACTATTTTGATACGGCATTAGAAGAGAGTAATACAAAAAGGCACTGCGCTGACAATGTGACGCGTATATCACAAAATATGATTGTGGAAGTTTGGTTGTAAATATAAAAAGGATATATAAGGAAAGGAAGAAGCCCATTTGCGGCGATCCGGAAGCTGTTTAAGATATATTTTACTTGCAGAAGAAGATGCATCCGAAGAATCCGACGATTCGTTGGAGGACCCGCTGTTGAGAGGAAAAGACGGCATCAGCTTAACTATAGGAGACGTGATCGAACAAGCTCGCCAGCAGGCACTAAAGGGCGCCCCTCTCGACGACAAACTGAGCAAGGTGCTGATTTGCTGCGGTTGCCTGGGAGACAGGAGCGACGATATAAATGAGATCGTCGAGTGCGACGGCTGCGGAGTCAGCGTTCACGAAGGTGGTTTATTAGTTTGAAATTAATGGCGCATTTATCTCTCGAGGATTGCCGCGCGCACGTTTTGCATGTGAAAATAAAATTTTAGGCTGTTACGGTGTCTCCGACGTGGAGAGTTTCTCCAGCACCGACTCGTTGTGCCAATCGGCACCGTGGTTCTGCGAGGCTTGCAGCGCGGGAATCGAGGATCCGTCGTGCGAGCTCTGTCCCAACAAGGGCGGCATTTTCAAGGAGACAGACGTCGGAAAATGGGTTCACCTAGTGTGTGCTCTCTACGTGCCCGGCGTTGCCTTTGGCGAGGCAAGTGAATCTCGTGCTGTGTATTCCCGCGTAATTTTATGTCTTGAGATTAATTTAATTTATGTATTTTACAGGTCGACCGTTTGTCGAGCGTGACACTGTTCGAAATGGCGTACAGTAAGTGGGGCGCGAAGACATGTTCTCTATGCGAGGACTCGTGTTACGCACGCACAGGCGTGTGTATCGAATGCGATGCCGGGATGTGTCATACGTATTTTCACGTAACCTGGTAATACTTGGATTGAGATTACATCTGAATATTATTATCAGAGTTTGTGCTGCGGATATAATACACGAGGCATGATTGTTGCAGCGCGCAAAGAGAGGGTTTACTGTCCGAAGCGCACAGCGAGGAGGTCGATCAAGCTGATCCGTTCTATGCACACTGCAAATTGCACTCGGATAAATCTCTCGTTCGTAGACGTAGGCGCAATTGGCTGGCTTTGCAGATGCGTGCGCAGTACCGACAACAGATGTTGAAGCAACCTAATCATCTGGACACGGACGAGCAGCGTAGGATTCAGAGGAAGTTGGCCAAGCACAGGCACAAGTATTTAGCTCACAAGGCGTCGCGTCCGCCGCCGTGGGGTACGTTGAGATGTTCTCTCGAATATTGTACATTCTTAGGCACATGTCTAAATATGTATTAATTGTAGTGCCGACACAGAAGATGCCACGTTTATTAACTACATCCGCTTCCGCTTGCCGTCAATTGGCAAGAAAGGCCGAATTAATGGGCGTGGATACGGCTGCGCTAGAGGCACAAGAGTCCCAGCTGGTGGCGTTAGTCGACGTTAGGAAAAAGTGGCATATCGCTCCCGCTTTTAGCGTAGAATTTATCGGCTATTATTTGGATCGGAATTTACGCGTGACGTCAATGAAGAGGCGGCTGCAAGAACTTCTCGATATCAACTCGCAGTTACTGAACGAGCAACAGAGATTGGACAGAAAGTACGACGAAGTGATGAAGGACAATGAGGAGCAGATTCGAGTAAACGTGACGTTGAAAGAGAAGATTGAGTTGTATCATCAAGTACTTAAAAGCGCCGGTTTCGTGAAGCCTCTGCCGTCGATCGCCGATCTGGTGAAGCCAAGAATAGCACCCACGCTCGGTAAGACGTGACGCCGGAATTTTTTAATATACCGCCTACATAAATCGTTTTTTACAGGTACGGGATTAGGCGTGCCTACGGCAGCCGCCTTGAAGATGGGTGTTGGATTTCCACTCCCCGTGGGCAAAGGCGTCGAAGGTATACGCGAGGGTAGAGTGTTGAGTAGCCAGGCGCAAGAACAAAATCATAAAAACGAGCTGACGACCTTGCGGCATCAGTGCGGCATCTGCAGACGATCGACCAATCAACATCTCCTCGCCAAGTGCGACACGTGCCATTTGCACTATCACCTATCTTGCTTGAGTCCGCCCTTAACACGAATGCCGAAGAAAACGAGACAGATGGGCTGGTATGTAAGAAAAATGCGTATGCCGTGGCATTTCACTTTTGTTGAATTTTTTTTTTAATATAATTTACAGGCAATGTTCCGAGTGCGACAAGGAGTCCTCGGGATCGGAAGTCGAGCGTGTGGACACATCAGCACCACGTAAATTAAGACATTGTAAGGATGAGACCAACTCGACGCCTACACCGCCACAGGAAGTGCAAGCAGCTATGGCAGCAAGTACGCCTACCACATCGAAAAATCCTGCCAGTAATGTAACAAACGTTACTGCTCCTGATACGCATACGACACCAAAGGTACTCATTTTACAGATGAAGAAAAGATTTCGTTTGGCGACGTTAGTATATGAATAAACGAATATACTTTCACAGCTAACTATTAAACCAATGGGGCCGCAACCGTCAACCGTAGAACCTACGCAAGTATCTGAGTCGGTGTACAATCAACAATCTGTTAATAATATCACCGTAAGAGAAGGTTCACCGGAATATATGGTAGCTTCAGCGGATGGAACGGAAGTGGTCTCACAAAGAAGTGGCAAAAAAAGAAGAAGGTGTGTGCGAAATAATTTATATGCTCATCATATTTGTATAGAAGTCAGTAGTAAATCTTTTAATGCTTTTAATATTTTGTTTTAGAGAAAAGCATAAGAGATATTCTCCGGATCCGATAACTGGGATCAAACAGAGGAAAAGGAAGCATAAAAGAAAAAGTTTAGATGTCGAAAATCCAGAAGTTCAAAGTCAACCAGAGGTTCATAGAAGGATTACAATAAAAGTATTTAATATTTTTCTACTTTATTTTATCATTTATTTTATCGTCGATTCGAATATTAATAACGTTAATTAATCGAATGCAGATAAAACCGATTCGTCGACCGGAGGGACATACAGATTCGGAATCGAGCCCGCAAATGTTTGTGGCCACTTCGAGCACTGAGATTACATTGCCACCACCGCCTGTGCCACCTCCGGCTGCAAACGTGTCCCCGATGAATGTATCCATGAATAGCAGTGGTCGACTGTCGACGGGAACGAAGAGAGGGAAAGATACGGACCTTATGACGCAGTGTAACGTCTGTGATTCTCCCGGCACCAACCAAAATCTCGTTATGTTAGTATTAAAAATTACAACAACTGATAACTGAAATCTTAAAATAATAGGCACTGCACAAAAACTAATTAAGAAAGGTCATTATAATGATTCTTTATTGTTATGCATTTAATATCTGTTTTAGGTGTGACGAATGTAAGAAATGCTATCACTTTACATGCTTAGATCCTCCTGTGAAAAAGTCTCCGAAAAGGAGAGGCTATTCATGGCACTGTGCCGACTGCGATCCTAGTGTAAGTTCATAAATTTTTACTGTTCATAGACATCAATATTTTTGAATATTGGATTAATGTACTTTCTATTTTGCTTACATATGCATATATATGTAGAAATTTTTACTAGACAGCAGTACAGTGTAAAAGAAACTATTTTTTAGATAATAACTCCTTTATCTTTTTCTATCCATCATATGAACGAACAATAAATTAAGATGATTACATATACATACATCGAATTAATAGAGACAATAAAACTAAATCTGACAAAATATTAAGTACCTTAATCTGAAATGTACATGAATAACTTGATTGAGCTGGTTTCACAAGGTAAATCAAATAGAAAAGATAGATACGTTGTATTGCGAAAATTGCAAAAATTGATATTGCAGGGGAATAGGAACAGAAAAATTTCTTGTCTAATGGAAATTAAATTATTATATTTATTTTTATTTTGTGGTGTACAGCAAACTAGAATAATGTCTTGAAGCATTCTGAACTCCATTTTGTGTCTTCCGCTTAATATTGTCAATGTGGATATATATCATTGGCACACTAAATGTAATAAAAGAAAGTGATTTTTTTATAGCAAAAATATTTCTTTTATTTCAGGCCTCTGAAACTGAGACTTAATATCAACAATTTTCTATCTGCAGCTCCAATTCTACGTTTATATAAATAAGGCCTTCAGTGTTATTCTGTTTTTTTGTAAGATACGAAATCACAAGAGAGAAACTTTGCTGTAATTTAAAGAAAAACCGAATTCTATGAGAATCTACAAATTCCACTTAAAACTGATTCATTTGAATCTTAGTATAGTTCGCGCTACTTATTTCTTGTCATTTCTTTCACTGATTTTTTCTTAACGCTTTGTAGTTTTATATAACAGATCTACGCAAAGAGATATATTAAATAAATTTTATAGCAAGGAACAAAAAGAATATACAAAAGAATATTTTCGCATGAGACAAGAATGATACTATTTTAAATTACAAGATTAGAGCAAAAAGCAATTTCTCGTATCGAACATTTAAAGAAACATTGATATATATAATCTGTAATTTTTTTTATTGCAATAGTCGCTGCGTCAATATTACATTTTGTACATTCTAAGTTAAATACTATTGTAGTCAATAAAAATTTTATGTTCATGATCTATTTCTAAATGAAATTGTCATAGATTTACAAAAGACCAGCGTTGGAGTCAGAAGCAGCGCTGTAGATTATGTAACATTACTCTGAAATAATATCCAATCTTTCTTTCTACCTCGTAAATATCCGTTTGCAAAGGACGTCGCACTCATAGCTGAATGACTTTCCACAATTACTTTCGATACTGAAATCCAACTTGGTCCTTTACATGTCACAACTAACACTTTGTTCTCCCGATCAAATGTCACACGACCTGGAAGAGGCTTTTCACGTTAATCACGCACATTTTATTTTCAAATATGCAATAATTACATTTTCAGATAATTAATTTTCTCCCTAGGAATAGACCGTTTTCAATCCTCGATACTAACTCAGTATCACAGCGAATCATGCAGGAATAACGATTAATTACCTGGCACATCCGCATTTTTTTCATCTACCGACTTCGACGTCGGCCGGACATCCAACAATTTTATATTCGTGCCATCAAACTTGGTTTTTAACGGGTACCTTCCTAGAAGAGCACGTTGCAGATCATAAACATTCTTCGCCGTCATCTCGTCCCAATTCACTACAGAGATCTTCAATGTAATTTTAGGTGCTACAAATGTGTAATCAAGAGATATCCATGAAATCATTTAAGTAGTCGAAACATCGTTCTATCTTAATGGCAAAGGCAAATTACCATAAGTTATGCCTAATTTTCCCTGAGGCCTCGAGGAAGATAACACTTGCGGCAATTTTCCCATCGCATCGATCAAAACATTTGCACCCAGCTCTGCTAACTTCATCTTCAATTCCGGTAGAGTTTCATCTGCATGAATATCTATCTTCTCCTGTGTTACTATATCTCCAGTATCAAACCTGCAATGACATAGAGGTAATGAAAAACTGTCTGTCGATCTAAATCTATGGTTCAGATAATATTAAGATTATATTTATCTCTTTACCAATAAAACTTGGATAAATGGCACTTGATATTTCTTTATCGAATAAAAGAAATTGGAAAAAAAGATACAAAATATATGTGTATGTATTTTAAATCTTTTCTTTTAGGGAGAGAAACCTATGTAAACCCGTTACACATTCTCTGGCATTTCCTTTCAGCTTTAGCATATTTTAGGGAGCAAATTTTTAAAGAGACTTTACGTTTTCGCCACTTTCATAAGCGTAACTCCCGTCTGAGTGTCTCCGTTCATCAAGGCGTAAGCTTCGGGAGCCGCTCCTCTCCATCGTGGCAGCAGACTAGTGTGAATGTTCAACATACCGCTGTGACAAAAGGATGTATGCATTAATTGCGCGTTATAACACTATATATTTTTATAGAGACTGAACATGTTGAAGGTAAATAACACGACTTACAGCGGGAAAGAATTTATAATGTCTAACGGTATCAGGTGGCCGAAGCCAACGACTATCCCGATGTGAAAGTCCCGTGGATTGTTGGCGAGCGGCCATTCATTAACAACGAGTCCCTTCTCCTTCGCAAACTGTATCACATCATTCTTCTTGCTACACACCGAGACTACTTCCAGCCGGCAAAGTTTCTCGGCTTTGCTGTGGAAGAAAGATCTCGTAAGCGTATCTTACATACCTCTGCACACACGCACTTCCTCGCCATGTATTCAGTTACCTAGTTAAAACTAAATGAATCGGGCATGACTAATATTTTGTTTATCTATGAAACAAATTAAGGTGAAATCAGTAAAGCTACTAACTACTCATTGTACAAGCTCCGAAGGCTCTCCAGAGAATTGTTGCCGAAAAACAACACACTCCAGGGACCGCCGGGTGGAAACGAGTGCGATCGCCTCTTTCGAACGTGATGCGCGCAAAGTGCGAAGGTTATCTCGCGCGACTCGTCATGCCTCGCGAGTGTCGCGCGTAAGCACAGGTGTATTTTTATTACGCGCGTAAGAAATGCAACATTCAACATATCGCATTTCCACGGGGGAGATCTGTTAACTGTAAGCAACTGTAAAGAGCGTAAAGTAACATTTGTGCGGAAACACCCGCGTGTCTGTCCATGACGCACCGGCGAATACGCATGTGTTATCGGGTCTGTTCTTTACAGCTGAACTGGCTGCACTAGTTCACAGTGATTCTGCACTTTTGCACCTCTTGCACTTAAATTTAAAACTGTCTGTTCCGTGGAAACATTCGTGTAAAGCCCGCTGCAGACGATGCTACTTTTCCTGCTGGATTGCTTGCGATTTAGTAAATTACGTGAAATCCTGAGTGGTGCAATGATAGTAATTTATTAAATTGCAAGCAATCCAGCAGGAAAAATCGTCTACAGCGGGCTTGAATACAAATTAAATGGCTTACGTGTACAGATCGAAAGCTCGCTATTCCGGCCAAATGAAAGAAAGATAATAAGAAATTTAATATATGTGTGATGCTCACTATTATTCTTTATGCTAGAATAATACTGAATCTTCAACAGATCCAAAAAAGAACGGAGAGATTTAAGTTTAAGAACAAAATTTTTATATCCCCAAATAGGACTGCACGTGTAAAAAACGTCACATAAAGATATCTTTAAAAATACTTTTAGACGTACATGTTTAAGAGACAACTTAGTGCCGTCTTAACGATGTCTTTTAGACATGCATGGTATCTGGATTATTATGCTAATTGGGCATTTAAACTTTACCTTCATATGTATATATCTTTGGCTAATTGGGCATTTATACTTTACCGTTTAAAAAAAGTTAAAGAGTTGCAAATTTGCATGGCTTTTAGCCAATCGACATGCATACATTTCTCTTTTGAATGATTCAAGAACCAAGTCTCTGAATGTGGGAGCCTCCACCATTACGTGGGGATTGATTGGTTGTGCGATAAACGGTGGGTAAAGTGACAAAATTATGAGATAATAGCAGCACATACACATACGCACTCAAACACAAATTTAATATTTGATTACAATAGATACAGATTCAATTGATTACATAGAAGAAACACGTGTTTTGTCGAGCTAACAACAATGCACTTTCAACAAAATTGTACCTCACAATCAGATATTTTTCGATTTTTTATAATGAGAACTATAAAAATTATAAAACAATAATAAGTTCATTAATGCACTCGAAAATGCGAAAACAGAATAGTATTTCACACTCATATTACCACAGTTGGGTATGAAACCTTGCGAACTGACCACCATTATGAATACTATCTGTATCTGTTTTAATAAAAACAATATTTAATATCAACGAATATATCAACAAATTAGATTCAACGCTTACCATTTGTATAATAGTAATCCATTTCTTGATCGGCAGTAGTTTTTGTTGCATATTCGATCCAAAAGTACTCAGAAAATAGTAGGAATACATTATCACGTGTACAGAAGGATTGAGCGCTATTAGAGTTAGAAGAAAACTATGGGCGAAGTATTTCACGACCAACCACAAACCGATAAACGTAGAAACATGATGGAACGTGTGTAAAAATGAGATCTGGCGATGTTTTTTCCTTAATACAAATATCACGGTTTCAGTGAAATCAATACCTTTAAGCACTAGTCCCCAGCATATAATTTCAAGTTCCTGTAAGAACATTTTTGCAGAATTATATCTATTCATATTCGCATATTGAATTTACCGATGTTATTACGTGTCGTATGAGTAATAATTTTTTATTATCTAACTTCCAAACATTTGAAGCGTTTTTCTTTATTTTTGGCAACTTAAAAGTTTAACATACCTTTTCGGTGTAACGATCGCAAATTTTATCAAATGGCTCACAATATTTCCACAAAGCGACGAACGGTCTACCCTTTGTCATGATATTAAACACTATCAAAAAATTTGCAACAATTTGAAAAAGATTGTAGCACCGTATAAACTGTTTTAACGAATACGGTTTTCTGTTTTTCATAAATTGCGGACCAGCAAAATAGACGAAATATAGATAAACTAGCGAGGTGGAAATAACTAGCGTTGGCGATGAGAACAATAGCCACTTCGTGAAATCTGTAAAAACTATATAACATAATCTTGAAGATTAACAATAAGGAATTTTTGTATCTCTTCTAAAAGAAATTTTTTATCTGTAAAATATATAATATTGTTTATATTTTATAACTTACTAGCCATTATTTCTGAAGTATAATCGTTATATTTTAGTTTAGCCGTAGATTCACTTTAGCGTATATACTTCTATGGTTGCCTGATTAAAACTAGCAGCAGTGAAGAAACACCGCAATTTCAAAACTACTGATACTATGCACGTATGTGTATGTACATATTCATGGTAATTGATGTGCAATGTCACTGTACATATTACGAAGTACACTTAAATATTTAAACGTGTCATTGCGGTAATTAGTATTATTACATATAATATTATTCATTCTACGAGTAAATGTGAGAAGGTCAGCAGAACAACGTTGCATTGAAAAATGCAAAAACTTGAAACTATGTAGTTTACATTTTACAAGAATACAAATTTATTATTATAACGTAAAGTTTACGCAATATTAATAGACGCTTAAATGTCAATAATAGAATAAATATCAATGCGCAGGTTTAGTTAAAAGCATGTAGTTGGCTAAATTACAAGTACTCACAAATTAAATGTTGCATATATGCATAGTGAAAGATATTAAAATATTTCAGAAGGAGGAACGAGACGCAGCAACTAGAAGAACACATATGTTAATATTACTCCTTGAAAAACTTGGTATAGAAAATGCGAAAATCATCGCTACAATCATTGCTACAAATCATTGCATAGTTCTAGTGGAACGATAGAAGTGATAACGCTTTGTAAGTCGTTAGGGATTATCATTATTAAGGAGAAAAATGAAAATGTTTTATTTTTACGATTAATGCAAACTTTAATTGCTGGCAACTCTGTCATTGTAATTTTTGATGCAAATTTCTGTGCTCTGACACCATATTGTAATATGTTTTCAACATGTGGCATACCTCCAGGCGTTATAAATTTGTTGTCACATGAAAACGTAAGTAGGTTGGAATTGAAATTATGCACTACAACATATGCAGACTATGCAGAAGGGATTTTCTTCAAAAACAACCGAAAGGAAACATATATTGAACAACATAAACAACTTACTATGCCCCAACAGATTATAATTCGTCTTAAATAATTTTAATAATGTATGACACAGTATTTTTGTAGAAGTATGTTCACAACTATAATTAATTTGATATATTTATTTTAATATGATCTAGATGAATTTAGAAGTGCCTTTCAATTATTCGAAATATGATGATTTGATAAGTATATTACAGCTTGTGGATAGACACTATAAAAATTCATGCAATGTTTTGTAGTCGTATAGTTTTATTTGTACATATAGCATAGAGGGATTTGTAAAATTTAATGGTGAGGTGACAACAATATTTCTAAATTTAGTTATTAACTTTTATCTCTAGACTATATTTCTAGAATGATATGCAACATTTCCTGTACATATTTATTTTCATGAATCGAAAGGAAAAACGTTTTGATTTTTTCCTTTTTTTGGAGAACTTTATGTAAGAATAAAGTGTACAAACGTTTAGCTAAATAGTTAGTTATGAATACTTATGTAAGCCAGTAAATAAACTTATTAACTTTTTATAATACTCTTTATTACTTGTATGTATATTCAGTGTGGACTTTACTTTGCGACCACATGCAATGAATTTATCATTATTAATTATAAAAGTTATATGCATCCTCTCCTGTACTTTTACGTTCCTTGTTTTTCCTTGTAGTATAGTTATAATTATGACTTCATACAAATGCGTTGTAAAATAATTTTAACAATACCTTTCTAGTCCAGTTCTAGATCCCAGAGAGATTGGTGGTAAAACTCGAATTAGGTAATTCAAGAAAAACATATGTTAATAAATACCGTTCAAAAATTTTGTAGCGTTTTGTCAATCCAGTTAGATCAATCATATATCGCCATGCACCCCCTTAGATTTACTTCCTCACTTCCGTATTTCGAGCTGCGACATACAGTAACATTCGTAGCTGTCAGTGACAGTTTTCAGATCTGACAAAAGAAATCAAGATTTGTTTATTAATAAACATCTTATTTCACAAATGAAGGATTCAAGGAACGAGACACAGCAGCGAGAGAAGTGCAGAATCGCTCCTCGAGAAACTTGATTTAGAGATAGCGAAAGTTTTCATTTCTACACACATAAATGTGAATATAAACAATGTGTGATTTGTTCACAGTATCCCCACTTCTTAGGTCTTATGTGACCTTAATTTGACAGTAAAGTATTAGTCCTTTTGATTCTTTCTTGTGAATATTCCGCAAAGATAAAGACCGATTGCAACTTTAATTTCCTTTTAAATATCTACTGTTGAGTCGAACTAGCAATTATGGAACGAGTGGAAGTTATAAATGAGTATTATGCTAATCTAGACTACTATAACAACAAAAATGTGAGTATTGATAAGCATATAACAATGCGTGTTGCTATGGAGAAGTTATAAAATTTAATACTAATATTAGATAGAACGTTAATCTGTTGTTCTTTTTTGTAACATTGCTCCTTATGTGAATCTTTAGATGGCATTCGATAGAATATATAAACTATCAAAAACAGTAAGGTTTCATGAAAAGGTTCATTATTCGACGAGGTAAAGAAATTTATTTTAAATAGAAGTTACTTTTCATTTTTGTTATTTTTAATATTCTCTTTTTGCATGTACAGAATGGAGGAAATGGCAAATATAATTAAAGAAAACATATCGATTTTCAAATCTATTTCTAAACATGTAGATATAATCGATACCATTGTACAGTATCTAACCATTTATGCTACAAAAATGAAGCGTGACAAAGGTACAAGTAATATTATTCTTGCAATTGTAATATATCTTCTTGCATATCTTAATTCTACTTTCATTTTGTTTTCTAGATGTAACGTTCCAGACAGCCTTCAATGTACTGCTTACGTTCTTTAATATATGTAAAGAATTTGCAATACGATCATTTTTGCTATATCCGATGTAGTAAATCTATGTAAAAGTTTTTAATTATTAAAAAAATGCTCATTTTTATACTTCTAAGTTGGAAACTTTTAATATTAATAATTGATGTTTTATAAACTTTTATAATATTCGACATTTTCTGTATTATTCTAGCGCAAATTCTTCCTTCGCGACAATTGAAAGCGTTCATGCAAAAATAAAATCTTGGTTAAGTTTAATTGGTTTAGGTAACAAAAATTGTTCATAAATTATAATGTGTTATTCATAAAAATGCGTTTTTCTATAATTAAGAACTTTCGCACCAGTATTCATGCAGAGCACATTTGTACAGGAAAAGAAATGATAATTCTTGAGGATTCGGACTTGTATGCAGCTGTTAATTTTTTAAAATTAACAGACAATTATTCTCTAAATAAAATATGGGTGCAAGATCAAGTGAAAGAGAAATTTTTATGGATTATGAAGAGACATTCAGTCTTATTCACTATTGATACATTCCAATCATTGAAAGATATTCAACCTCATGTATGCGATAATCCCACTATAAGTATAGTATCTATATGGTCCGAAGATATTGTAACAGCGAGGAACTTAGCGTCGTCCTTAAACGTACGTTATTCATACTATATAATGTAACGCCAAGAATTATCATAAGCTTCGTTAAAATAATTTTTCTATTTCTTCGTCTTTCAGAGTCACATAGTATTCATAAATACATATATGGATTTCTCCGATAATTGTATACTTTTACCTTACATGGAAATAATTGAGCAAGCAAGAACTCAACGAACCTTGCGTGAGATTCGCGAAAAAAAATCAGATTTAATTGATACAGAACAGAGTGTGAATGTAATACATTTTTCACATATTGCTAAAATGAATTATACCTCAGTTTATAATCTGTTTTATAATGGTACGTGGCAAAAACCTGTGGAGGGCATGTATTGGAAACATAATGACAATCTATGGGCTAATGCAACAAAGTATGAATGCATATATTGCCTTATATATATTATCTGCATTTTTTAAATTTTAATTAATTATTGTATCGTTATTATAGCGGCGATATCATAAGATGTTACGAGTCGGCTGAGAAAGGATTCATAACTTGGGGTGTCATGTCTGTTGAGACCAGAATACAGATGTTAGCAAAACTTGAGTCCAAGTTAAAACTTAATGGGTATGTTAAGTTGTCAAAAAGTTTTTATATATGTTTTTGTATAACATCTTGTGCGTACTTTTTTTAGTCTGAATGCAGCTTTTTCATAGCTATATATCTTTTTGTCTTTCCTTTCTAGCAAAATTGTATTGGCAGCTATTGCAGCAAGATGGTTAAAATTCCCATACCTATTTCCCACTGTACAGGGATCTCTTAGTGAAAATGGAACGGTAGAAGTATGGGAAATTTGTAAACCAGTAGGTGTTATCATTCTTAGGGAGGAAAAGGAAAGCGTTCTGTTTTTTCGGTTAATGCAGACTTTAATTGCTGGCAACTCTGTCATTGTGATGTTTGATGCAAATTTCTGTAATCTGACACCATATTGTGATATGTTTTCAAAATGTGGTATACCTCCAGGCGTTATAAATATGTTGTCACATGAAAACACAAATATGTTGGAATATAAATTATGCTCAGCAAGGTATACAGACTATGCGGGAAGGATTTTCTCGAAAGGCGATTCAAGGGAAACATATATTATACCATATGTAAACCTTACTGTATTCCAAAAGATTGTACTACGTCTTAAATAATTTTTTGGTTTACAAATATAGTCATTTTGACATACATCTACTGAAAATGACATCAATTATAAAATCATATATGATTTTAGAAGATATTCAAACAACTTCGAAATATAACTGAGGGTTATATGTATAAATGTATTGTAGCTTGTAGATAAACACTAAAAATTCAGGTATACTATATTTTTATTCGTATATAGGATACAAAAATATAGAAAAATTTAGTGCTTTTATTTGCAGACTATTCATATTTCTGAAATAATATGAAATAACATTTTCTGTAGATAACAATTTTCAGCATTAGAAAAAAATTGTCGTTCTTTTTCTCTTTTTGGAAACATGTATAATGAAATATAGATGCAGTTAGGTATAAAAGTAATATCTATTTAGCAAAAATGCTAAATAGTCGGAACTGCGTATAATGAAATAAATGCACATATTAATCTTTTTTAATATTCTTTATTACGTATATTCGTTTTAGACTTTACTTCGCATCTGTACGCATCGAATTAGTCATTGTTAATTACATGAATCAGCATTCTTTCGTATAAATATTTGCGTGACGTTCCTTGTTTTTTTAGTATAATTACTATTATGACTTGATATAAATGCATTATAAAATAATTTAGATGGTACTTTTTTTACTTCATCCTTAAAATATCGCTGATAAAAATCAAATCACCCAAATAATAAGAAAAGAAAATGTATGTTAATAAATAAAGAATGGCATTAAGACGTTTTCTTTTCTGAAAATCAGGGTGAACCAAATAGCAATGCAATCAATAATCTGCAAATTATATTATCATCAAGCAAATACTGTACAATTCTTGTGTCAATCCTGAGCACAATCTTAAAGTGGATTGCGTTTTGTAATTGATTACCCAAAAGTATATATAATCCTTCTCCTTCATGTTTATTGAATTCACGGTTAACAAGTTATTAATAATTAATGTCAACAAGAATTAATTTAGTTAAAATTCGCAATAATCCCAAGTCAAGGAGATTATCCCCAAGTCAATATATGAGTGCAAGGGATAAAAAATATGACTGATTATCAATATACAGAAAATTTGTATACGTGTAAAATTTATAAATATATAATTTATATTATATATTTATAAAAATTTGTATTACAAATATGTATTACGAGAATTTAAAAGGCATTTAAAAGAGGCCTTAACATAATTAAAATTAAATCCAAGCCTGAGGATGTATGATTGTTTTACATTCTTACAAGAGATTTATATTCTCGTCGAATTTTCGTCTTAAATATAATTTGTGTATAGAGCGCGAGTATCTCTCCAGATATTTTTGTATATCGAGAATTATTCGCAATTAGCAAACACACGCGTGCAAAATGATACAAAGTAATGCACGCAGCTGCCAGAATAATAATTCGAGTACCAAATGTATTTCTGCGATGAACTAAATTGCACTTTCTAGTAACAACGCAGTTTACGCATACTTCAACAAGGATTACTCCCACATAAGTATTATCCACTTATTAGTTTCCCTTCCAATTATATAACGAAATATAATAATCAAACATCTACATTAAAATACTAGAGAAACCCGATGTACTTGTCTCACATTCTCAAGAATTTTATAAAAAATATTGCTAGTAGTCGGCGTTTTGATTAGATCAAAGAAACGTAGATATACTATAGTAGTTTCTAGTATACTTTATATATTGTAGTATACATACACGAGATAGTCGAACAATTTGATACTAGTTGAGCCTCTCGATCGATAAATGAGAACGTGTCAATGATTCGCTTACATAACTTTGTCTTTCGGCTATATATCTTCATAGTATGCTTTTAATTGTTAAATGATGGATTACGCGATCGATGTTAAATGTATATTATCAATGTGTAAAGTATTGCACTAAAAACACTGGTAATTTACGATGACAATGACTTATTTAAATCTCTCGAAATCGTCACTTCTCTCGCTGGCAGTTTGCTTATTTAATGATATGTTATTAGAAGTGTGTATAAATGCAGATCTATGCAACACGAATAATGCGTTTGTCTTATTTAATACTATCAGATTATTAATTCATTCATTGGAAGTGCGAGCATAATTATTCACCAAGCACGTAATTAAATACAAATATAAAATGTATTAACCCGTTTATTGTATATTCTATATTAAATTGGCACTTGTATAGCTATATACGAAAATAAGTTATATTTGTAATCGATGTAAGGAAGAGGTTTGCATAAGTTTCTTTCGCGTGCGTAGGCTTAAATCTTGGAGAGAAAGCATTTGTCTGTTAAACAACCGCTGCTATGCTTCTATCACTGCCAACAATTCGTCCTTTCTGATAAGTGACGCAAACTAGGCCATATGAGACTTAAAAATTAGCGATTTTAATGCAGTACTTCACATAAAAAATATTTCGCAAGCGTGAGATATGCATTTTGTTAACTTTGCAACGCTAATAAAAGCGTCAGCAATCGTTACCCTTATATAAACAGTATGATTCTTCTGTTGATATTTGTACATATGTATATATATTTTTTTTCTAAAGAAACATTTTAAAAGAACTTTCAGCAGTTTAGTCCCGAGTCAAATGTAAAACGCCGCAAATTGAAGTATGTTAAAAATCACAAGATCTGCGGCTGTTAAAACCTTGTTCGCGGTTATATCTTGTCACTGAAACGATTCGGTCTTTCTTAAACGCTCGTAAAAGAAAGGTAATCTTCAAGCAGATAATAAACGTACGATATCGTCATATTAAAATTAATAACCTTTTTCCAAAAATCTGATCATTATACCGACAGATCTGGAAAGGCATGTATAACAAGGCCTATCCATTTAAGACACTTTTTTAAGGGAGCAGACACGTCGGAAAACATTGTGTGAGTTTCGCCAGTTCTGCTCTATGAATCTCTTGTTATATATATTACATAAAATAGATAAATTTCAACTACTTAATTCTTTTATGCAATCGTTCCGTTTGATAAAAAAACCTATAAATGGCAACTTTTCTACTTTCACAGCAGCTGTAATACCTACTTTTTTGGCGAATTCAATAATCTTACTCTCTCTTTTTCCTCCTCGCTGACAAAAACTCTAGTAAATACTATATCACCTGTGCTAAGCGTTTGACAAGCCACACTAATTCCGGCGGCCGGGCGATCCGCCCGCGGATTGTCGGTCTTATCGTCTTGACACATGCAGACGCATTTGATAGGCGACGCGTCCGCATTGTTGGCGGAAAGCTGGTCGGTCGCGGAGCTAGTAACAGCCGATAGTATGGCTTCCAGTTTCTCAATTTTCTCCAGTTTGTCCATCCGACCGTCCGAGAGTATTTCGTCCATCATTTGCATCGACTCGGTCAGACTTGGAGTATCGGCGTTCCGTGGTGACAATATGCCGCCTGAAAATTGATTTTCAGATCGTCAAATTATACTCATCGTATAATTAGATCAAATTGCTAAAACTCATCAGCGAGGTAGACCTATATTTTTGCACATTTTAATAATTTCGATGTTTTTAAAATACTTTAAACATGTATCGTCTTAAATCTTTTATAATTTTATATCCTAACTTGTGTACTCTGAAAGACAAATTGTCATTTTGATATTTTACCAGAGTGAGAATTTTCCGATGTATAGCTTTCCAAGCTCTGATACTCATGATCGTCCGTTTTATCCTCGTCGTCGTCGTCGCTGCTATCAGCCTTATCCTGGCCCATATTCTCTAGCTTTTCCAATTTTCTAGCAACTTTATAGCTGCCTTTGAGTTTTTCCTTCTCGTCCTCGGTAAGATCCAAGTAGCGAAGAAGCCGAATTTCGCGATTGCTCAGTACAATATTTTTATTCGTCGCTTCTTCCATTCGCTTTTTCAGATCCGCCACCTCGGTCTCGACCTTTCGCTGCTTCTTACGTGCTTTTACTTCCGACGGTCTTATGTGCATTTGAATCTGTTCTTCGCACAGCTCTGCAAAAAGATCTTGTACTTCCGGCTTTATAAGTCTGTCAATAATATACAAAAACTGTTATTAGTTTGCACTGGCCCTTTATTCGTGAGAATCCATTATTCAGAAGAAAGTAGCGAATAAAACTGTACCTAGACATGGCGTTATAAACTTGAGGTACAAGACTCAAAACATCACTGCTCGCGTAAATTAGCATGTCGCGAGTCATGGGTCGCCGTGACCAATAACGTTGATCCTTACGGTAAATGTTTTTCAATTGTTCTTTCAGCGGATTACACGGAGCCCCATAATGATCGCACAAAGTGTTGAGATTAACGTTCTTAACTTTGTACACAGGCTTCCCTGTCTCTTGAAATTGCAGCACTGCGTGCGCAGCCTACGAAAGATATTACCATCCCGTACAAATGTAATAATACATTGTTTCAATATAAAAAGAGCAAAGGGCATTAAATACCTGCGTGTCAAAAACATTCGTTAACGTAATCTTAAACTGATTGTACAGATTGACACTGTCGTTTCTACAATCGTGAATCACCTGCAAAAAATGCAACACAAGGTTTACAGGCACAAAAGCGGTTGCCTACCTTGGCCAAGTAATTATGCATAGTGCATATAGTATTTTTACCTTAACAACATTAGGATGCTCCAGCAGCTTCTGGAGACCACCAGCTTGAATGAGGCTCGGGCACATGATCAAATCGAACACATACGCCTGGCCGCTCATCGTGCCGATTTGTACAAGAGTCAGCTGCCCCTTGACACCAAGATTGATGCCCTCGCAATCGAAAGAGACAACCACCTTGCCGTCCGGGGGCGGCTTTCGCGGATTTATTATATCCTCCACGACCTGAAGACTCTCCCGCGTGGTCGCTATTATCCTGGTCTGCAGCATCACCTTCATCTTCCACGTGTCGCCCATCTGGGCGGTTTGTAGACTACGGTCCCGCTCAGTGTTGTCCGCCAGGGTCCTCATGACAATTGTATTGAATCTCTGCTTCAGGGACTGCTGCTGCAAACTCACGGGCGGTGAATTATTATTGTTCTCGACAGCAGGCGACGCGTTCTGCAGCGAGTTGGACTGAGCCGCGACGTTGTTAGAAACGTTCTCCAGTCGATCCGAAGGCGGCTGGGAGAGTTGGATCCTGCTCGGCGGGACGATCGGCAACGCGTTGTTCGCCACGTTGTTGCTCTGACCGCGCTGATTGCCGCCCGCGGCCTTCGTCTTCGCGACCGCGGGCTCCATCACGGAGGACTTGGGCCGGCCTATCAACGTCACCAGATTGGTCTGCACGTGGAAGGCGTCTGGGAACATTTTTATAAAAGTGGACAGATCCTGCGGCGTCTTGAATATACTCGTCCAGCTCTCGTGGGTGAACTTCTCATTGACCGTGCTGAACAACTGATCTATGAGAACCGGGCCCTTCTGCTCGATGCACACGCAGAAGAAGTCCAACAGCTTCGCCGTGACGTCCGGGTCTATCGGGATATCGGGCTCCAGCTCGCGAAACGGCTCCGGCTTCATGCCCTCGTACTGTTTCAGTATCACGTTATCCTCGCTGACCACGAACGCGTCCGTGTACCTCGAGAGAAAATCACGGAACTCCTTGTAGTGCTGACCGGATATATGCCTGACCTCCGGCGAGGCTTGCGACCGATGGCCCAGCAGGCTCTTGATAGGCACCTCGGTGCCCACCCCGTATTGCAGCAGCTTGTTCGTGAAGTATTCCACGGCCTCGCGGGCGTAGTCGCGCTTACCCGACTTGTTCCCGCTCTCCTCCTCCACGACCGGCTGAAACGTATTGACGGACACGTACTCGCCGTCGATCAGAAAGAGCGCCGGGTACTGCGCCAGAAATTTCTTAAGGCCACTTTGCGATCCCCCCGCTATCTGGCGCATCTCCTTCGTGAATCCCTTAGCCCCGAACTGGCAGCTTAGGTCGTGCAGCGTACGCGGGCCGCCCTTGTCCATCAGACGCTCGAAGAAGAAGAGGAGAGTCAGGTTTCTCACCATTTCGTACTCGGAGCTGTCCATCTTTCGGTATGTACGGGCTGCGCCGTCGAGAGACTTATATTTATCACATACACTCTTTTCCTCAAGATGTGTCAAGACATTTCCTACAAAAGAGAAAAAGGACCGTCAACTTTATCACCAACAATTATAGAATTCAATGACTTGATCGAGATTAAGTAGCCGAATCCTTTGTGTAGCGTCGGACTTACTGTCGCAGTAAAATTGAAACACCGACGATAAAGGCACATCACTAATCTATCACCATTTCGTATTCATGCCTTTGCGAAAAATATATCGGGGATTCGTGCGCGATCGATGGACACGATCTCTGTCGAGCTTGAGCGGTTTCCAAATAAAGCGGACGCTCTCGGGGCCAGCATAATGGAGGAAAAGGCAGATCTGCAAAGTAAGTACACTTTCGGTTCTTCACGATCGAAAAGTCTCGTCAAACAAACGTACCTCAGTCCCGATGATAAAATTCTACCACAGCGATCGCAGCCTGTCTCCGGTCATCGTCTCTGCTCTTTTATTTTCAGAAACGAAACATCGTAAGATCTTCCTCCTCCTGCAAATGAGAACAGGTATCAACGGGATTGTCTCGGTCCGCGGGGCTCCAGGAGGCTTCTAATCCGACGTGGAAAACGTAAACATCTCAGGCCCGCGGAGCCACGTCCGCGCGAGTCTCAACGAGATGCAAACAAGTGTCACGTCGCGCGACGTGCTCGAGGGACATATGCCTCCCCCCCCGCGCGCCCGGTCGAGCCGCGCAGCTGCGCCGTCGTACGACCTGGAGGAGCGAGTTGCCGCGGGCCCGCGGCAGAGACGCGCGTCTCTCGACGGCGCGAATTTTCCTAGCGGGTCGAACGATTCGCACGGGATAGACGGGGGGGGGAGGGCGGGACGGCGCGCGCGGTGCTCCCGGGGGCGAGGGAGGGAGGATCGTCGCGACCTCGTGCGCTCGGGCCCGCGGCCGGTGCGCCGCTCGCCGCCTCCCGCGGCCCCCGTCGTCGTCGACGTCGTCGTCGGCGAACGTCAGCGTGACGCACCTCGGCGGCGATGCACGGCGGAATCGCAGTTAACCCCAACGCGGCGCGACACGCAGCATATACCCCGGAGCGCGGAGCCAGCACACCCGACCTCCCCGCTTGGGAGAGACGCCGCTAGAGGGACCGCCGAGCGCCGCCCTGCCCGGCCCCGGCCGTCACGTCACGCATCTCATTACCGCGTTCCTAATTAATGCATCCGTCTGAAAATAAACGGCCGCGTGGCTCGGTGCCCGGCGACTCCAGGGTCTCACTTTGAATCCTCCGCTCGTATCCGAGGCCCGCGAATGCTTATCAAGTCGCTTCTCGCCGACGGGATACGCTGCTGAAGATACCCCGCGGAACTCGAGTGGGGGATCGAAACGATTGGTTCGCGATATAAGATCAATTCGAGGGCTCGTTATCGTATTCTGACGCGTCGTATGTGAATACGCATGAAGTGCGACGGAGACGTTTGATTTTTCAGTAAAATCATTTCCGTTCTTATCATCGTGAGCTAAGTGGAATATTCGTTGTATCGACGGCTGACAACAATGTATTTGCCGATAATGTCGGAATCAATTATCTCCAGAAACGCGTGGCATCTCTCGAGCTTCTTTCTGCTACGAACTTGGGAAAGCGGAAAAACATTTGCCAACCGGCGACCCTCGTGGGCTTCGTGACAGTGTTTGGACTATAATAGGAATCGACGCAGTGTTGTACGGGAAGGATTAGCGAAGGTTAGCGAGGTCCAGAACTGCCTCTGGTACGTACAAGTGTTGTAATAATCTGTTTGTCGTAAATAAATATAACCGGTAAATGTTTTCGGTACAGACAATTACACAAGGAGTAATGAGATTCAATCGAGTTCCGCTTAGAGGGAGAGACGGCTATTGATCCAATTGTTGTAAATGCAATTTTTTAACGCACTTTACAAGAGGGAAACGATATCGAGGAAGGATGTTAAAGCCAGGCTCGCACGCTAAACAGATCGTGGAGGCGCAGGTGATCGTCGCGATGCAGAGGCAAGGTAACGACTCTCTTCTCGATTCTACGGATCGATTAGACGCGTTGTTAAAGTCTAATCTACAATGTGCCCTCTGCGTCTAGAAACATTCTATTTTGTAGCCAATAAGTACGGTTAAGAAATTTGCGCAAATCGATAAATTATACATTGTATAATCGTGCATCGTCGACACATTTTTTAAGCGCTTTGATTTGCTTGCATAAACTAGAATGTTTCTAGACGCAGAAGGCACATTGTAGATTAGGCTTAATTGTTGTATTTAGTGACGGATGTTTAAGACTGTAAAACAGCCGTTTGCGTTCTGGCTGTGACTCGGCGCTGTGTGCGCTCCGTTTAAATTCAAAACGCGTCGAATAAAACGGCACATGTTTTTCAAGGATACACCTTGAACGCCGTAAATATTTACGACGAGAATCTGCTGCACGTAAGCGCGGCGAACGGTTGCCTCGGGATCGCGAGGGAAATTTTGAACCGGAAGGAGAACCGCCGGGTCGTCGACAGGAAGAACAAATTTGGGTGGACGCCGCTGATGCAGGCGATTCGCAATAGGAACGTCGACACTGTGAAGTTGCTTTTAGAGAAAAACGCCGACGTCAATCAAATGACGTATCTCGGTGAGCAAACAGCCACTTACGGTCGCAGAGTTAATTCTCGGTACCAAGTGACAATTGTAAAACAATTTAAGCTCTCGCCGATAGAAGTCACTTTGTGCAGATTGGAAACTGTATTGTTTTGCGGCCGAGTTGAGCAATGAACTGAATTGTGAAGGCAATGCTGCGACGCTGCGCTGTTTAAAAAAGGCGAATCTTTCCTCTTTTAATTGCTGCAGGTATGTCAGTCCTCGGATTAGCCGCTGCGATAAGCAGGGAGATGTTCGAGACGGTGTACAACGCCTGCCCAGACGCACTGGCGAACACAGCTAACGATGACATTACTCCGCTGTGTGTGGCTGCCATGAAGAACGACAAGGAGCTGTTCCTGAGACTACTGGAATTAGGCATGCCATCGTCGACTGCCAGTTAGATTTTTCTCTATAAAATTCACGAGCCGACATCTACGATCACGTTTATCGATTGACTCGATTCGGTTATGCAAAAACTGGATATTCTTTACACTACTGTAACTAAAAGTTTCACGAAACGTCGTATTATGAAAGAAGACACAATTTGTTCTTGTCGGTTGTAATTTTCATGCCTGCTCTTTTTCTCTGTCGTTGATCCGTTTGAGGGAACTGCGTCTAACAAACCTATGTATTGAGCGTAGATGGATACACTCGCATCATGATGAAACGGTCCACAGTACCGGAAATAGCCACTCTGGCGAACGAAGAACTGGCCACGGATGACTATTGGAACGATACGTCGGATAACATCGAAGCGATGAGCGAACAGGACAACATCGAGAGCACGATGGAAGATCGTCCTACTTCAAATGACGCCGAGAGTAAAAGGGAGAAGCTCAAGCTGCACCTGTTGTCCGTAATCGGGGAACCGGACAAACAAATATCACCGAACCTAACGTACGATACGTTTATGTTCCCGAAGGCCGCCGATTTTGAGAAGAACAGTCTTATAGAGAAATCGGACGTTCCTCCCCGAGACGAAAACGCGAACGAGAGGCCAACGAAAGGTGATTTGAAAGGGCGCTCTGCGACGGGCGAGGATCAGCCCGATTCGTCTCCGGCTGTACTTCAAAGGTAGAAAGACAGTGACAAAGTTTAATAATTATTTATATTTCTCACAACGAATATAAGTGACCATGAAAACTTATACTTCTCAGATGCGTGCATTTAATATCTAAATATTGTAATAGAGGAAAGTCCCCTATTATGAGATAGGTTCCTAATATGAGGTAGCGGAGTTTTTGCTGAATTAATAGGCATCGTCTATTGGTTCCACCGTGAATTTATTGCCCTTGGAGCGAAGTCTGTTGAGTGGAAAAGTGATTGTTAGATCGTGTGATCGTTGCGAAAGAAGATTTGTGATTGAATTTGAACGTTGAAAACCTATTATCTCACGTTAGACTCCTATCTCGTAATAGAGTGCTTTCCTCTGCATTTAATATTTTAATGTTTGAAAATAAATTTAATGAAGCAAGCTGCCCTTGCAGATTACAGTCGACGCGACCTACGGATCTTAACATGAACAAGAATGATCGTAACGTGAACAATCTCTCGTACAATTTTAATGTCACTCTCGGGTTCACGCCCGAGTTCAGCCCGGTCAGATCGCCCCACGTGTCCGCGGATGTGAACGAGGAGTACGTGTTTGGTGAAAATACGCCGACGCCGCCGCGTTGCAAGACCCCGCCGAAGGGTATACTTCTCAACTGGCCGCAGACGAAAATGATCATGGTGCTGAAACGCTTCGGGCTGAGCAAACACATTTCTGTATTTCTCGAGCAGGAAGTATGTTCTTTTGTGCATTAGAGTTGTTAAGGAAAGTAGTACACGGTATTACTTACAATTATAACAATTTAATTGCCAGTTCTTATATTTCGATTCCCATAATTTTTATATGTACATAATCCGCTTTGTTTCATTCCAGGTGGACTTTGACCTATTTTTAACACTTACGGATAAAGATATGATAGAAATCGGTATCGAGCACGAGAGGGACAGATGCAACTTGCTGAATGCAATAAGGGAATGCATAACCCATAAAATATATTAATATTTGATCACTTTATTTATGGATTGATACAATTTGTTGCCTGTGTGATTTGGAAATTTTAACGCATTATGATCTTACTATTCGTGTTCTAAGAGATAAATAATTTTTTAATTTATAATCAAATGGATTTACAATTTATTACTTGAATTATTTATTTTTATCCAATATTGATTCTCTAGTTATTAGGAGAGTTTTCTTATACAAATTATGTAATATCATGTTTTAGATATAAAGAAACGAGTAATAATAATTGTTATTGAGACGGCAAGTTGCAGGAATATTTCCTTAGAAATTCCTTAACAATTTCTCCTTACACTTCGTTTATCGGACTTTTCTTAATCCGTCAGCTCCTTCAATGTCCTACATCGTTATTGTCTCGTATATGTTGGATGAAAAAATGCTGTAAGTTTATTATATATTATATATAAGTTTATTATTTATTATATACATATATATCTACGACGTGTATAACATTTACTACGAAAGACTTGCTCTTAGATTTTTGCTCATATATCGGGCATTTTACGAGTTATATTTTTTCCTTCTCGTTTATTGTTCGTTTTCTTTATTATGATCTTTAGGACGCGATATAAATTCCGATCTTCGTGGCTGCTCTATATTGTACTTTCTACACCAAAAATGAAATAAATACATATACAGGGTGAGGAAAAGGTATGAAAATCCCTAAATTTTTCGAAAACTGTGCGCTTTAGAAACAAATGTTTGAGACAAAAGTTATATGGTTTCAAGGGGGACATAAGATGGTGTCATTAATTTGACCTTGGATAGTCGTTTGAAGGTTACATGAAGGTAATCTTGAATTTTATAAATGAAGAAAACCTGCATAATAGATATACGTTTATTTTGGAATTTATTAAATTGGTCTTCTGCATATTATTAAAATTAAAAATTTTATCCTATAATTTTTATACACTGCAACGAAGTATACGAGGATTTTTCTTTTAGAACAACGCACGTTCCAATCAACCGGCCTATGGAATTTTGAAAGCGGGTGAAGAAAAGGTCGCAGCTGTTGGAAGGAAGTTGGAGAAAAGGGCTTATATGGTAATGATACAGAGGATGTAAAAAATGTAAGTATCGCAAAGGTTATACTGAATATTTTAATTTATTAACAAATCAATATTTGTAAAAAATACATTAACTTTATACATACAATATATTTAACTCGGTTTACTATCTCATGTCGATGACTACCTTGCCTCTTAAATGGCCTTGCCTCAATCTCTCGTATGCCAGCGGCAAATCTTGAAAAGGGTATACCTGCTGAACGACAGGTACAATCTGCAAATAGCAACGGGATATCGAATTACAGAATTCTTTAGCGAAAAGAAAGGCGCGTCGGGCACTTCAGGAACGCACCTTTTCGTCCTCCACAAACTTTTGAAGAACGCTAATCCCCGTCTGAGAGGGTATAAAAAATCCCCATTTAACGCAGCTCCTGTTTTCCACCTTTGGAATATTAAACTTGAGAAGATCCCCAAGATTCTGCGCCATTCCCATGATCAGTCCATGATTGTCAAAATTCTTTAGCAGCGGCGAGTTCAACGCTATGTAAGTATCGTGCGGGTATCCTCTCGTTCTGACGTGCTCCGGCCCCTGATTCGCGCAATCCAATATCATGTCGTACCTGCACACAAATGCTACGATAATCGTACATGTAACTTATACATTGTATTTATTATATACCACGCATTTTAGGACAGTGGCCACTTACGGCCCCTCTGAGATAATTTCTGCGTCGGCGCCATCCCGCTTGTAATCAATGACGGTATCGGCACCTAAATTCTGCAGCATCTCCACGGCGTCACTGCTGCACGTGCTAATTACCTAAACAAATTCAATGCCTTGTGTATTACATACGCTTCGTGTACTCTAATGCATATACAGGGTGAGGAAAAGGAAACCCCTAAATTTTTCACAAAACTATGCATTTTAGAAACTTTGGTCTGAAACGTTTGCTTCCAAAATGCATAGTTTTCGAAAAATGTAGGAGTTTCCGTACTTTTTCCTCACTCTGTATACGCGATTAAATATTTACATGCATGTTCCAAGCTTTTAGCATCTGCACGGCCAAAGTGCCGACCCCTCCCGAACCTCCCATGACCAGGACGCGTCTGTTCAGCCTCGTGACTATCGCCGTTTTGTAGCACAGCCCGCCCGTGATCCACAGCGCGGACCACGCGGTCAGTCCGGCGTACGGGATGCTCGCAGCCTCGATGTGGGACAATTTTCGAGGGCGCGGGTTCACCTGGCGAGAGGAGATAAGTATCGCTCGATGTATCGGCACGTCGAATGTTCAATGTATTAACGGTGAAATGTGTCTCACTAGGCTACCGTCGACCACAACGTAATTGGCGTGACAACCCTGCTGTTCGATTGGGATTACTCCCCAGACTTCCTCGCCTAGCCCAAGCCTGCTCCCCACGTCGTGTCCCTTGGACACAACCACCCCTGCGAAGTCCCTGCCTAACGTCAACGGCAAATCCAATTCTTCCAACTGGCTCCAGGTACCAATGGCCAAACCTTTGGCCTTGCGTATGACGTTCAGAAGCGTGTTGCCGTAGCCATCTGTAATAAATTACGTACCTTTTTACTGGAGTTCTTAAACTTTACAGAATTGCACTGGTCCTTTATCAGTAGAAGTAACGTTTAAGAATTTATACGACGGGAGTTAAGAATTAATAAGGACTCTTGTTGAAACGTTCTAGCATGAATTTGCGTGCTCGCGCGACACGTATATCGCAATATGCAAAACTCGCGCGGGCTGATTACACGCTTCGACCGTACAGAGCTGTGGACTTGACTCGCGGTCACATACGTGTCCACCGCAAATGTCGCGTGGCACCAATTCGAGCGGGAACGGAGAGTAGGTACCCGTCATCGCGACGTCGATGGGATTCACGCTGGCGGCCTCGATCTTCACCAGGACGTCGGTGGGACTCGTGATCACCGGCATCCTGACGCTCGAGAGCCTCAGGTCGTCCAGGCCTTTGTACGAATGTATCTGCCAGGCCTGCATCCTGTCGCCCGGGTTCTCCCTCGGGTCGACCGACAGCTTCGACAGGGAGCGAGGGTGCGCCGTTCGAACGGCGCGCCCTAATCCCGGGATCGCCCTTCGCAGCATCTGTCTCGCGCTGCTGCGTCAAACGCAGATATTTGAGGTTAGGAGCACAGCTGTAAGAGCGTAAACACGAGGTCTCTCCCCCCCCCCCCCACCTCGAGCGTTAGATTCGGGTCAATTGATTTTTAACGCTTGACTTTCAAACACGTCCGCGCGGCGAATTCTTACGCGTCTTTCGGAGACGCGCGAGTAGACGAGAGAAAGAGAGAGAGAACGAGGCGGCGAGGCAGAACCGCGCATCATCGTGATTTACACGTTCGCCGAGGAGATGCCGCGAAACGGCTCGCCACGTGTCGCTCGGATCGATTTAAAAGGCGCCTGACCTGTCCGACTTGTTTTCTCACCTTCGCGTTCAAAAATAAAACTGCCTGCTTCAGCCTTTCCTTACACTTTGATGAAGAATGTGTTCTTTATTCAATGATTTCGACTCTTTTTTTTTTAAGGAAGAAGAGAGAGAGAGAGAGAGAGCAGTGCGCCAATTAACAGATCTGACTTCTATATTTTATAGACGTTTTGCTGTTCTTCTTAAAGCCCGTATCAGACTACGCATTGAGATTGAGATTAGATTAACATTTGACCAATTAGAGTAAAGGCCACTAAACTTTAAACTTCACTCCGATTGGTCAAATTTCAATCTAATCTCAATCTCAAGCTGTAGTCTGATACGGGCTTAAAAGAGAATAACAATAACAAGTCACGAGTAACTCAGCATCATTTAGTTTTATCGATAGTTGCATCGTTCATGAAGAGTTTTACTGATGGTTACACCGTTCGAAAGTACGTCGCAAACACCTGGTTAATTCTTTACTGACAATAACTAGAGGTGTGACACTTGGATGTTTTTTTTTTGGCACTTCCTTTTGTTTCTTCAGATTTTGCGCTATCTTTTTGGCATCTTTTGCGTTTTGTTTTTCCGAATTTTGCATTATTTTGATAATGTTTTTGATAACGCCGTGGTTAGAGATGGGCAGGGCCTCAATAAGACGACTTAGACCCGGTTTCACCAACGTCGCTCAACTTCAAACTTAGTTTAATTCGTTCTTTGTCTCTTTCCGACTGTTACTTTAGAAAGAGGCAAAGAACGAATTAAGCTGAGCACAAACACTTGGAAAACTATAATGGAAACGTTTGACATTGTATCATTGAACGTAATTTGAACGCTTGTAACCGTGAACGTGTCATGAACGACTCCATGTTTAAATTTATATCTCATAAGAAATTTGATAAATGTTGTAGAACTCAAATGAAACATTGACTCAACATTTACACAAACTTCTTGTAAACATATTATTTTCGCCAGGGATACAGTCTGTCGCGTTCAAGTAAAAATTAACTTAACAAATTTTAGTTTATTATTAGGTTACGACGAGCCGGTTATGGGACTCGATTCTTGAATTCGCTCGAAAGAGAAACGTGTGCGAAAATTCTGCCCTCGCAGAAAAGTTGAAAGTCAATTGGTTGAAAACCCCACGCGAGCGGCCAATCGACTTGCAACTTTTCTGTAGGAGCAGAATTTTCGCAAACGTTTCACCTTCGAGTGAACTCAAGAATCGAGCCCCTGGCCGGTAACTGGCAGTTCTTAAGTAATTAAAAACTTTTCCTCGGCAGTTTCGTTTCGATACGAATATGCAAAATGCGATCGACAAGCTGATATTTAAAGTTTGTATAATTATAATTTATATAATTCAAGATAAATCTATACTTTGCGTTCTTCTCCCTGTTTAAAATAATAGATAGAATCTGACCAGATTACATTTAGATTGCATGCAATTTCAATGTAAATAAATAAGAGTCTTATTAATTTGCACAGAAGTTGGATGTAATCTAACGTAATCAGATCGGATTCTATCTATTATTTCAAACAGGGCTTCACTCTGAATAAACATTGCTCTTGTAAGAGTCGTTCTCGAAAGTTCTTGAAACAAGAAACATTTCGGCTGATCTACGAGTAGAAGAGGTCCGCTTTTAGTCGGACGTGGCGCGCTTTCGCCGCGGACTTACCACTGCCACTCTCGTTTGACGCGATTATCGCGACGGGGAGGCAAAAGGGAGAAAGGGAAGTCTAAGAGAAGGAAAAAACCCAACTATTTATTAGGACAGTTTATTAGGACATTCGTTGTACAGAAAGTACAGCGTGTTTTTGTTCGGTGGCTCGGAAAGGAGCACCGAAAAAATTGTATCCTTGGAATGTGTACTTTACAAATACTCTTAATAGATTTAATTAATGGAAGAATATTTCCTTCTTCATGGCATCACGTTTTTTTGGAATATCTTCTTAAATTAAGAATATATTCTTAATATTAAGAATGTATTCTTGATTCGCGACAACTTTAGTGATGGAACTTTCGATATGCGGTACGTGTCGATGCAAGCTTGCTCCATCACGTTTCGAGTAGCGTTTGTAATTGCTCTTTGCTATCCTGACTTAAATGGACGCGGAAGTGGTCGAGTGGTTAGAAAGGGAAGATTTAAGCCATTTGAAGGACATATTTATGAGCAAGTATTTAAAATATAAAATAGAATTGCTCGCGAATCGTGTTAAGAGTCTCTCGTCGGTTTCTGAGTACAGAAAATAAGGATAAGCATCGACCAGTGATTGAACAAGTAGCTAAAGCTACAACTCGTCGACCAAAATCTATTTAGCTATGCTGTATTCACATGTACTGTAAGAAATAGTGTTTATTTGTGGAACTGTTTTTGTTATGAATAATATCTGTTAGGGAAATGTATCATTTAGTGTATGTTCTTATACATTAAGAACATCTGATAAGAATGTCCGATAGAAATATCCTGTTTGGAAGATTCCTCTCTTAAATTAAGACAACCCTTCCAGCGCTCATTTTAGAGTAAAATATTATCAAAGTAAGTGAAACATTGTCAAAATGAGAATACAATTTCTTCGGTGCGCGTTCGCCAAATTCGCGCCGAGTGCAAACGCGTGAAATACCGACCTGGACCGGGACTTCGGGATTGGCGATTGCCGATTGCCGAAGGACTAATCGTCGATCGCCAGTCGCTGGGTACAGGTATTTGGACGGCGAAGTGAAATTTCGGCGCGTGCGCATCGATCGCCGATCGCTATGGTTACTCTCGTCGAGCGTCGCCGGGCTTGAAGAGGACGAGGACGGGTAACGCCGGCGAGCGGGGGGCGCGCGGGATCGATCGACGGGGGGATGATCCATGTGCGCCCCGTCGGCGATTCGGGGCGAGGAGACGCGCGTAAGCGCCTCCACGGGGCGAGACGAGAGAGAAGAGAGCGAGTTTCCCCGGCGAGTGAGAAAAGCCACCCTTTCGTCGTGACCCGTTTTCTCGCCTCGAGGGGAAAAAACGGAAAAGGCCGCTCCGCCGAGATCTCCGACACGGCTGAGGGAAACAGACCGAGCGAGCGAGGGCGGTGATGCGAAAGGGCGCTAGTCGCAGGGTCGTGTTTAAGCGTGGCTGCTGCGGTAATGCGCGCGAGGCAGAGACGCCCGGTAAGCTATATACGAATCCCCATAAATCAACGTGCGTCCCTAATTAATAACGAACGTCGAGACGTGACAAAATATCTTGTCGCTACCGCTCCGCCTCCCTCGTTATTTAGTTCCTTTCCACACAGCGGCGAAGCTTGAAGGGGCCCTCGCGCCTGCAGTTTCGCCCCTGAGTCGGTAAGGGATGGCTCGACGACGTGCGCGCGCGCGCGAAAGCCAGAGGGCGGGAGAGAGAGGGGGGGAGAAAGAGACGGAATCGCCGCGGGGCAGCACGGCAAAGGAGAACGGAGAGAAAGAGGGAGAGCGAGTCGAGAGACAGAGTCGCGGAAAGGGGGGGCTGGCGGGGCGAGGAGGAGGAGGGCGACACGGGAGCGGCACACGGGAGGGCGCGTACGGCGGGGCGCATCGGTGCGAGGAGGGAGGGGGGGGGGGGCGCGCGTCGCGGGCGCAGCGCGAGAGAGGATATTGACATTTTCGGCCGTGGGGGCGCGCATCGCGGCGGGGCCGGGAGGGGGAGGGGAGCGCGCTCCTAGGGAGGCGGCGGCGACGGCGGCGGGGGAGGGAACGGGGTGCGCGCGCGACGGGGCAGTCGCCTCTCCCTGCCGGATCCTGCAGTATCCATGGCTACGTCGTCCGCGAGGATTTCCCGCGAAAGACCGGAAGCGTGATCGCACGGGGGTGCCGATCGCTCGGGGGGCCTCGTCGCCAGCCACGGCAGCGAGGGGGAGAGCGAGTGTCAGCGAGCGACGAGGGCAGCGGCATCAGCAGCGGCATCGGCAGCGGCAGCAGCGACAACTGCGACGGGGGTGCCTTCGGGAGTGGCACCCGGGTAGTTTTCTCCGGGTGCTTCGTCGCGTCTTGGCCCGGTGGGTTTCGCGAGAATCTCTCCCTCTCTCTATCCCATTTCTCTTGCTCTCTTTCTTTTTCTCTTTCTCTCTTTCCTTCCCTCTCCCTCTCCCCCTCGTTGAGAAGAGGGTGGATACCGTTGCCTCATCCCAGCTTTCCCCCCGGGACCGTCTCCCCGCCTCTCTCTACCGCGGGGGCCACGTAACCCCGGCCCCGCCGTCCCCGTATCCCGTCGTCGCCGTCGCCGCCGCCCACGACCTTCTCTCCGATTGTCGTGCGCGGCGCTTCCAGCATCCTTCTCGGGCCGTGCGTTCTCCGTTTGCCTCTTCCTCGCGGCGGTGGTGTCGTCGCGCGAGGACTGGTCGGGGTGCCGGTCCGCTCAACCGTAGTGTCTAGGAGGCCGAGGGAGGCAGCGTCGCCGTGTCGGTGAGTGTGAGTCATCGTCACGCGGACGGGCGAGAGGGTCGGCGGTGTAACGGATAACGGTGATAGACGTAGAGCGAGAGAAAGGGAAAAAGTGCGGAGGAGGCGAGATAGATAAATAGATAGATTGATAGACAATTAGAGCTCCGGCGCGGAGAGCGAGAGAGAGAGAGGAGGCAACCAGGCGGAAGTACGACGAGGCCGGGAGACAGGAAACACGGGGGAGACGTTCTCTCCCTTGGACGGTAAGGTGGTGGGTGGCGCGGGGCGTTGATCGTACGTACACACCGGTGCAGCTCTGGTAGTGGTAAGTGGCGGTGATGGTGGTGGTGGTGTGGTGGTGGTGGTAGTGGTGCATCCCGCAGTGTGTTTACCCAGGGTGAGGTGCCTCTCTCGCGCGCGCGACTAGGCGGAGTCGCACCTCTCCGTTCGCTCCCGCTTCCGCTTTCCGCGTCTCCCCGTGACCGCTTCGCGACGAAGGAGCGACGTGCACCTCTACCCGTCACCCGTTCTCTCTTTCTCTCTCTCTTTCTCTCTCTCTCTCTCTCTCTCTTTCTCTCTCTCTCCACATATCTACCTACTTCTCGTACCTAACGTTGACGTGTCAGAAGAGGCGTTGCCGCGGCGGCCGCGAGCAGCCTCCACCCTCGAGGAGCAGAACCGGATACCGCTGGACGCACGATCCAATCCCTCGTTGCCGATGTCGTCGTCTCGTTCCGGAAGGGATCCTCTGACTTGAGAACACGCTCCCAGGTATCAGCTCTGCGAGTCGATAACGATCACGAGGCTGGACACGAAGGCGTTGGCTCACCTCGCGCCGCTTCCCCGTCCGCGCTCCCACAGGAAGAAACGACGCGGAGCACCCGCGACCCTCTTCGGCCCAGCCGAGTTTCCTTCGACTCGGTGAAGATACCCGACACGAGCAGCGTCTCGCAAGCACGGATGCCTCCCGAGGGCGGGTAGTAAATACCAGTGGCGATGCCTAATCTCTCGGTGTTTTCGATCTTCGCTTGGTGTCGCGGTGTGTTTCGAGCTTCTCCTCTGTAGTTGTCCGAGTAGATGATCGGTTCGCCAACGCGAATCAAGTCCCGAGTTGACCAAGTCCACCAAGTGACGTGAAGGCGTTGGCTCTAGGCCTCGATTTTCTTTCTCGTGCATCCTGCGGCAAGTGTATGAATTTGCCATCGCCTCCTCGCAGTCCCGTGCAGCGCTTCGTCCAGGGCACAAATGTGTTCGTTTTAAGAATATCTCCTACACGTTCTGCAGGAAACGGGGAGAGGAACGAGTATCGGTGAATACACCTCTGATTCTTTCTTTCGTATCTTTGATTGATTGACGAAAATATAAGCCAGTGTAATTTTTATGTCCGGACAATCCGCGAGAAAATTGTCAGTTGTAAATTTGTAAATTTCTTCTCGTCTTTTTTTAAGAAGTAAATGTGACTTCTTCCCTTTTAATTGACGATGAAAGTACGAAATTCTTGCAATAAGAGAAAATATACAGATACATCCGATGCGTGATAGTTTCACGTAATGATCCAATTTGGTTGTCGACATAGGCAGAAAATTTTGGTCCTGAAGGACCTTGCTGTTTGGGCACGTGCAGGTATTAGCTCTCTGAATCGATAACGACGGAAGGATATCCAAGCATTAATCTTTCTCTTCCCCCTTAGGAAGGCAAACGTATAACTCCACTGTTCTCGAAACGAACGTTCGATCGACTTTAACAATGCTGCTGATTTTCGTTCTGTACCATTCGCATTAAATTGCCTAGCAAAATTCTAAATGAATAATAGCGAAACAATCGCGTACGCTCGTTCTAATGAGTCGCGTTTGATTGGTGAAAGTGCGTCCGCCGCAAAGGCTAATTTTAAACTTGCGAAGAATCGAATATGAAATGTTTTCACACCATTACACCCTTCGGATTTTTAAAAATAACTAAATATTTTACAAAAAACAGATTTCAGAAATTGCGTTTTCATACCGTCATAATAAGTCAGATCGGAAAAACATTGTAATTTGTAAACTTTGTTACAGCTTATTTTTAACGTTCTATGAAATTATTTATCGCTCGTAATACTATTGGCCTTACATTTTTAATTCCTCGAGTTCTAAAGAAAAGCGAGCTTTTATTCAATTTTCTAACTATGTAAATACTCTTCCTTCATCGCAGCATCTCATTATATTATCAAATATCTATGCTAATAATTGGTATTCTTCTATTTATAGTGTTTTAATATTTTGCTTTACGTGTGCATCAAGAATTGACGAGTTTATCCGTCGCAAGTAGCGTGTCCGCCGGTCAAACGCGGCCGAGCGGAGTAAGAACGGATAATCCCCCGGCTCTCACCTGGACTGTCCGATTACACGACAGTGCTTAACACCATGGAGGTCCGGTTTCACGCGAACGAATAGCACGGGCGTGCACCCGCCATTCATGTTTAGCCACGGACGACGAGTAACCGCACCACCGCCAAAATCGATATGGTGTTTAGAGAATCCTCACTCGCTCTCTGTCTACCTTCGCACCCACGTTCCACGCCGGCTGTGTGTCTACCTTTCGTGTCCCGGCTTTCGTGTCGGGGGCGGCTGACGAGCGACGGACCCCCCAGGATCGACTAGGGCTTCCTACCCTACGTGTCTTCATTCGACGCTACACCCACGCCGGTCGTGTTTATCGGGCGAGCCACTGGTGATTCAGAAACCCTCGTTCTACCCCTCTCTGCGCGTCTCTCGAGACACCGCTCTCGGTCCGCTCGTGCGTGCCGATTACGATGACGAAGACGACGATGTGATTTTTGCAGACGGCGGGCACAGCCGCGATTTTCCGCCGTCTCCGTCGCCCATAATTAATCCTTTGAGGCCAACCGGTGGTGGTCATAGGGTGCACGCACCGTTTGACATTTATCCTCTCTAATCGCGGGTCTCTCGTCCAATTAAGCGGCATGCACGCGTCGCCCGGGAATCCGCGCTTTTGCCCAGACGGGGGCCCGATGATGTAAAAAGCTTAGGTAACGACGGCCGTCGGTCTAAAAATAATTTTCCTCCTTCGGCTCGGCTGCCCTGCCGCGGAAACAACGTGCGAAGTTTACCGAGTCTGCCTGGTCGTAGAGGTGGATGACCAATTAATGAAATTAACTCTTCACCTGCCTCATCTTTTATTCAACGTACAACAAGTCATCTCTGGTAGCGTCCGCTGCTTCTTAGCGCACTGTTATTAGAAAGATGTAATAATTAGGCTTTTATTTTTGCATTGAACATCTCGAGTGAAGAAGATTAATGTGGTTACCGATGGACGTGCGTGGCTGGACGTATCTTTAACGACCGGGGACGTTTGTTTCGCGTGCACCAATTTTGCGCGCATATATGTAAAGCGAGCACACGGTGAGAAAGCAACTGCCCACCGCTTGCCGACTGCCAACCGCCAGCTTGGTATCTCTAATAGGAATGTTCAACCTGACTCCGGAGAATCCAGACTTCTATCCTCCTGTGATGGATGTTGCGAGACGAGCATTGCACGAGCGCCCGGGATGCTTCGACACGGGCGAGAGCGTCCCCGGAAGAAATGACGTATTGCGTGGCCGACGGGAGCGGTTCAGTAACCCTCCGCTGGCGCTACCCCTTTTATTATCCGCGACACATCTGCACAATGCCTCGCGCTTGTTGACCTCCCCTCCGACGTCGACGAGATCGCGCTAGCTCGTAATCGATAAGCACGTCGTGTGGTTGCGTGCCGCGAGAAACGTGAATGGAATTGCTGGAAAATGGAAAAACGGAGGGCGAGCGCTTCTGGGGTTACTTAACATCGGGAGATTTTAGACGAGCGGCGAGTGGCAGCTTATACGCCCTTCCGAAAGTTCGCCCCGAGATGGGTTTAGTTTACCCAAGTTTAATTGATCCTCGATGCACCTCCGAAGCTGATAGATATTCATAGTGTTATAAATTAGTTTGCTGAAAAATTCAATATCGCTAATATGTTAATAAACTTGAGGGGGCGAACCTGCGAACTTGTGCAAATTGAATTGGCCGGGGTCTGTCTGCTCTCTAAGTGATCAAGACAGCTGTGTGGTCAGCCTTATTCTTCAGACTCGTCTACTTGTCATTGTATTGAGCCGAGCGAAAGTTTATAACTTTCTCTGGCAATTCTCAAACTTATTAGTCTGTTTATTCCTTTCAGAAACAATACTTTCTGCGAGTGCGAATTTAATTGACAAATATTTTTAATGGTAAATAAATAATTTTATTTGTGTCCGATCAAAGTTGACGCGTTTATATCATCTTATAAATAGCGGGCTTAATTACTTGTTACATGTTAAATATAACAAATATTACTATTGGAAAATGAGCTTCGTGAATAATTTATGACAAAAGTGAATTGTAAAAGGAAGAAAGACGACTGCCAGTCTGATCATAATGTCCGTTGCTCTACTGCTTGAAATTAGTAAATTTTAATACGTAATGTATATACACGTGATTATACGTAAATTTGTAAAGCTAGTTTATTGCATATTATCTTACTTCATAAAATATGCAGCAATAGATTATATTAACTATAAGATATATCGCAAGTAAAAAAATCATTAGAATAAGAGCGGTATGTGCATTCGTGAATATTGGAATTTAATTTTTAGCTTAGTTAATCATTATTTTTAATAAAAATAAAGGATGTGAGAAACAATATATACATATATTATTGATATATGAATATAATGTTACACGTACAATAAAATATGAAATTGGATAATTTGTATTTCATTCAAATAAGTTTTTTTTAAAATTAAATTAAATTAAATGCTGTACAATTGCGAGCGTTGCAGAAATAAAATCTTTCCCAAAGGTGTAATTCACAAAAACTTTTGCTGCGCGCAAAGGTGGACGACTTGCGAATTACTGGGGCGTACTTTTCTCACGACTAATCAATTCATGTCTGTTCGCAGCGATTATGCGAGGGACGAGCTGATGACTATCGACGTCTGCAATGATGTGACAATAAAGATACCTCCTTCCACTCTCTGATAACTCTGGGATCGTCTCTATTACCCACAGTGCTTCCCAACAACACACACGTACACACGCGCGATTCGAGGATCAAAACGCGCAAGAAAAAAAGCGACATCAGACCGCCGGCCGTGGTCGGCGTCGTGGAAATCGGTGCCAAAAGTCGACAGAGACAAACCGTACGAGCCAGCCCCGCGAAAGTGTGTCAAAGAGGAACCGAAGGGGGTGAAACGGAGAAAGGGAAAAATATATAGTAGACGCGGCGAGAAGGATCAGGTCGGATATCCTGAGGAACGGGGAGGACAGCAGGACGGGCGGATACGTGCTAAGGCGTGTCGAGCCGGAAACACGAACGGGCATCACGAGTACAGGGTGGTGACGCAGGCAGAGCGGTGGTGGTGGTGGTGGTGGTGGCGGGGCAGGCAGGTGGCGGGATCTAAGCCGGAATAAGAGCAGTTAGAATGGGCAACAAGCTCTCCTGCAGTTGCGCACCCCTAATCAGATCAAAGACGTATCGGTACGAGGACAGCCCATGGCAGGCCGGTGCCAAGGGCGCGATGGGCGGCGGAGGACGCAGGGGTGACACTGGCCACTTGCTCAGGTGCGGAAGCTTAAGAGAGAGGAAGAGGTGCGCATACCATACCATTCAACCATTCAATCACTCTCCATTCGACCATGTTACCACTCTTTCTCTTCGATGACTACCATACACCCCTTGACTGTATGCATTATACTGACTCTCTCTTTCTCTCTCTCTCTCTCTTTCTTTTTCCTTCTTTTTTTCCTCCTTCTTTCTTTCTCTCCTGTCTTCTTTGCTCTGTTGTTGATATTCTTAAGCGGCATGAGAATAATAGACGTGCTGGGCGACGAGAACAAAGTGTTTCGAATCATTCTTGAACAATGATTTGTCAAGTAAATTATTAAAGAAGATAGCGCTATAAATGTATGGTTTTGTCTAATGGCAATAATTAGAATAATTAAAGAGTCACGAAAGTTGTGAGGTATCTACGATTGATATTAATGACGTTAGAAACCTATTGTACGTAACATTAAGAAAAAATAATTTTGCTCAACGGACAATCTCACGGGAGCCTGATCTTGATTTTGGACCCGAACGTAGCTAAGCGTATTGTATCGCGGTGCCTCTTGTTGGTCTTATTTTAGCCGATGCTCTCAAGCATTTATTTAAAAAACGCAGTTCCCGAAGAGCCGGACTTAATATATTATTTCGTAGCATCTGGTGAGACGCTATATACCTCTGCAGCCGAACGTCGGATCAGACGTCGCATTTTATTCACGTCACCCAGACTGTCTCGCATCTTCCTTATTCATTCCCTTTTTCTAATTTTATTTTTCTCACCGTCCTCCCCTCTTGCTGTCTTATTTGTCCGCGCTTACGTCCTCGGCCCTCCGCCTTTCTTTCTTCGCTACTTTTTGTCCGGTTGTTGAAGCTGATGGCCCATTCGTCACGGCCGATGGCTCGTTTTTCTTATTCGGATCGCGATACGCTTGGTTAACTTCGAGCAACATTGCGATCTCGATTGTATCCCCCTTTATTCTCCCGGACGCGGGCTTGAGAAATAATACGCATTAAGACAATCGCGCTTTACGTTTGGATAACAGAAGTAACCGTTCTTCTTCTATTTTTGCTTCGCGCTACTAGCCTGGATTTCATTTGAGTTAAGCGAAATGGAAAAAAAAAATTATGCTCGGAACACCTTTTTCCCTGGCCACGTTATCGTCCTCGCATTTTTATATACTTTTCAATTGCACACTTTCACGTATATATACTGTCTACTTTACACCTCACCCGTACACGTGCGCTTCGCATGACTATTAGTATTTTTAGTATCATTACTTTCTCGTCCACTGGTCGGCGTACAAAATTCAGTGACGTATCGTTTCATCGGTTATTCGGAATTAAAAATAAATATCCACCGATCGTGTAATTTTAATGCAGAAAAGGCTCGGCGTTTACACGGTAAACGCAGATGTTGCATGCACGTAACGTATAGGTATATACACGGCACTTGCGATTTCCCACCGACGCATGCGACGATTTCTGTTTTATCCGTTTCAAAATAAAGCCGACCGACGTCATACGGAAATATTTTTATGCAGTTTCAGCGTGGCAGCGATTATCGACCAAGATATAATGAAAATCGAATATAGTCTGGATTATAAGTCTCTCGTTTCTTTTTTTTCTTTCATTTTGTAGTCACGCCTGCTCTACTTTCTCTACTTAGAAACTTTCCTTAACGGTGTATCGATGTTCGAAAACTCCTTTGTTGGCGCAATACACGATGTAATGACGAGAGTTTTTAGGCTGTGGGCCGAAGTGTTCCATGTAAACTCGAGCGGGGGTGGGACCGTCAAGTGGCAGCAGGTGTCCGAAGACCTGGTCCCGGTGAACATCACTTGCATCCAGGACTCGCCGGAATGCGTCTTCCATATCACCGCGTACAACAGCCAGGTCGATAAGATCCTAGACGTGCGGTTGGTCCAGCCAGGTGAGCCATAATTACGACACGTATTTTAAGACACTCTAATTAAACCTCGACTCTTTATAGAAGGAAGAACAACAACGTATTTGTATAAAGAAAAGAGAAAGAGAGATGTAGCCGCCTTCGCAGGCTGATCTTGCTTTCAGGATAGTGTCGCGACGACGAAGGGACGGGGCGCGATTACGGAGTTTAATGCGAGTAATCCCGCTGCGATTAATAGTACGTAATTGTGTTTAAGGTACGCGCATCGGCCAAGCGTCGGAATGCTTCGTTTACTGGAAGGACACCGTGACAAATGACACGTGGGGGCTGAACTTCACGTCTCCCATAGACGCGAAGCAATTCAGAGAATGCTGCGTAAGTTTAGTGATACTACACCTGAGACACGCATTTTGTTACATTATACATCAGTGCCACAACCCTGTTCGCTATCACTCTCTCAACGCATCTCTCCGCCTATTTCCTTTCTCCTTCCGGGTCGCGCACGAGGAAGTTGTGCGGAGACGATTTAGGGGCGACACACAACAAGTCCGTTACAAGTCCAATTCGATTTCTTAGGTCATTTGCAGTCACTAGTTAATTTTCCATACAGTCACCGTCGTTCAAGATTTCAAGGAAAGCGTCCTCTTCTTACTCGTTGAAGCTCGAGCCACCGAACAAGCAGAAGATCAAAACGCGCCGAAAGCCGCTGTCGACGCCGGCCTCGCCGAGCCGATCCAAAGAGCCTCAGTGCACCTGCATGACGCCGGAACAGTTCGCCAGACTGCGCAGCCAAGACACCAGATATCGAAGTCCATGCGGTACGTGTGTGCGATTTCAAAGATATTTTTTTATATGTATATACTACATTTTTTCGTATTTATTTCTGTGCAATTTAGAATAAAGTAATTAAAGCACGCGTCTCTTTTCATTACTCTTTATTACAAGCTCGATATTTTTTAATACAGATTTTAATGTACAAGCGGAACATCATATTTCACCAAAATTTCGTTCTGTCGAGTAAATACTTATTGCAGCACAAATTTGGCATAATTTCATTAACTTGCGCTAAATTTATTCGTATATTTTTAGGGCCGTCTACACTTCCACGGACCATGGGGCGATCCACGGAAATGGACATGCCGGGACGAGACAAGATAACAGCGGCCACATCCAGCGCATCCCTCTACGACAACGTTAACAATACTAGCTCAACACCTGGGAAAACACCAAAGGCCGGCGACTTGGCCAAGCAGAAGGAGAAGCAGATCGAGACGTGTCAGATAATCCCGAAGACTGCCAACGTTGGAATCGGAACGGTCACAGTAGGATCACAGGCAAGCGTCAAAGCTCAAGCACAATGAGTCCGAAGCCTATCACACAATCCCAGGCAACAGGCAACAGAAACAGGGAACAGAACTTCTGACGCGTTTGATTGGTTGGAAGAAAATTTCCGACGAATCCAATGAGTCAAAAATTCTATTCCCTATTCCTATTGCCTGTTGCCTGGCATTGCGTAATAGGTTTCAGACTCAGCAATACGCGTCCCCCTCATTACGCTCCAAATTATCGTGCAAATTCGAAATTCGTAAGAGAGAATCAACTGTCGTCTCCCTATAATAAATTTATTATCTTAATCATTTATTCCATTTATTAATTTAACATCTTAATTTAATAATATTAAGTTAAAGTACTAAACTAAATAAGGTGTGGCTTTTATTAGAAAAACTATTTTTATTTGTTATTATCTTTTTAATAGCGAAGTGTTCTACCTTTGGTGACATTTTGAGTGAAACATTAATTTCTATTATAGTTGGAGAGAAAGAGAGACTTTTCTTAATGTCTTATATTTCTTTCCTGTAATATATTTTATAAAAGATTAAGCATGATTTCACGAAAGCTTCAACTACAGGTCATGTTATCAAAATTAGAAAATACTGCTTTGGACTCATCAATAATTCGTTTATTCCACAGATCGACAGTCCCGACGAGAAAGGCTCTGCGATATCGCCGAAGAAGCCGAAGCAGAGCCAGGACACGTCCACGCAGCAGAACGGCATCGAGCTGCTCAAGTCGGAGGGCACTCAGGCCGGCGGCACCCTGCAGATCAAGTCGCTGCGCAAGGAACAGCTCCACCACACCAGATCGGCCGACTACACCGAGCTAGAGATGCACAACGGCAACCTCTTCAACATCGTTAACAATAATCACGGCGGCCACAGGTCGAAGAGCAAGAGCACCGACGACATGCGGATCGAGAACGCCCAGAACGGCGGCATCAGCTTAGACTCGAACACCCTGAAGCGCATGCTGAAGCCGATGCCGAGCATCGACAGCCCGGTGACGTCGCCGGAGATGACGAGAAAACGTCACAACCACCACAGCTATCACTACCATCCGAGCAATAACAATCAGAAGTACATGATGCATGAGGTCGACAACGAGAATTATGCGCATCCGTATCGCGCGCCTTATAACAACAAGTTCCAGGGTTCCAGGAGCGCCCACGATATGAGTCGGCAATACTCCGGTACGATTTCCCGCCGATATCGCTGATTTACCACTGATTCTTATTGTTTAATTCCTTTTAACTCACGATTTTTTTTAGGCAATTTTTAATCGGTTCAATGTCGCCCTGGCGTTCCAAATCTTTGCTGCACGTTGCTGCACAATTGATAAATGTCTATCGATAATCTACAATATAACGAGATTTAATTATTTGAATTTCATGAATCGAATGTTCAAGCACCTTGTTAATTTTTATATACCGTAATCTGTTGTTAAAAATATGCCATTTTTAAATTTAAGCAAGGCAACGCTATCATTGTTGAGATAATGTATGACATTTTTCTTAAATTCACGAAACAATTATAAAATGATTGCAATTCGGATAAAGTTCTCAACGATGGAAACGTTCAAGAGCAGTTGAAAGATCGATCACGTAAATTCCTTTCTAAAAATAAGAAACTTCCCACGCAATTTTTCGAAAGATTATACCACAATTTTTATTCGTCGTGAAATGACAGGATTTAATCGGGCATGTGATTTAAGGTGGCAAAAAGTAAAAAGGTGACAAAGTTCACGCCGACAATTACGTGATCGATCTCGCACGTGGTCTCACCCCTTGTCTGACCCCCGCGACACCGGCGAACGCATAACGCTGTAGGAGGTGTCCCTAACGACTAACCGGCGACTGATCCGCTGACGTCCGCCTGTCCCTCTAACCTTTAGTTACACCCTCGGCATAACTTAACATGCGCATGGAATGCAGCCCTGTTGAAAGTCACGGGGTCACCCACCACCTCTGGCGACACCCCCTAACATTTCGTTGCTCTTGACCGTCTTGCATAACATGCGCACTAGGGGACAACGTGGTTGTCCTGTCGGCCCTACGGTCAGCCTCATGGCTCATTCTCTGACGGACCGCTTCCCAGATTACGCGTTCGCCGTTCGCCAACTAACTTGACACGTTCTCACCCACCCTCCATTGATCAGCGTACGCGCCGCACGTCTCATCACGTTCGTCGTACATCCTGCACTCTCGGTTGCACCTCTTTGCCCGCAGGCGGCAGAGGCAGGACGTACTTAGATTCGGAACGTAATCGGTGCACAGGTGACATGTCGCCGCCCTCGGACAATATCATCTTCGATAACCAGTGCTATGCCACCACGCCGAGCTCGTCGAACGGCAACTCCGACATGGAGCAGCCGAACCACTGCAACTCACGCCGCTGCAACGGCGGCCAGACATATCAGCAGAGCATGCAGTCGGTGTCGACGCCGGGCAGCCCGACCAGCCGGCTGCTCCTCGAGTACGAGATGCATCTCAGGAACACCCTCGCCAAGGGCATGGACGCGGAGAGCTACAGCCTGCGCACGTTTGAAGCCCTGCTCACGCAGAGCATGGAGAACTTGGGTGAGACCTCGCTTCGATCCTCGACGGGGAAAAGGGGCCAACTGTTAAATAATTTTTCTATCGCTCAATTAATATTCATAACGGAAACTTCATTAATACTCACAGTGAGAAGAGAAGATTTTTCTATCGATTATAAAAATGTAGTTCTCTCTCTCTCATAACAATTTATGTTTTAGATAGTTCTCGAGTGTTCGTTTCGAGTGCATCGCGTCGTGAAATTATTTGCGTCGCACCGTAAGAGATTTAATGGATAAAAAGTTCGCGATAAAAGATTTGGCGAGATTTCTTTTTAATATCTCTGTAATAACACCGTGTTTTAGAAATTAAATTTCAGCAAGATAATTAGCTCTCGCGTAAAAAAAGACGTAGTCTCTTTGCATATCGACCCGCGTTCTTTTCAAGCGAACGAATTAAACTTGTAACAACTGTAACCCTTGCAATTCTTATCAATGTGGTACAGCCATTGAAACGATTGATATATTGTATGTTGTAAAGGCTTATTGTATCACGTATAACTAACAGAAGAGTTTCTCTATTTTCCAGAATTTGCGGAGAACATACCGTTGAACGTTCAGCGCACGCCCCACGCTTCACGAAGACGTAAGTTGAGCATACGCTGAGGCTCGAGAAAACGCAATGACTTGGAAAATGCACTCGCGTCCTCCGTTCATAACCGATTCTCGTGGTTGCAGGCTCCAGCTCCAACAAGTCGTCGACCCTGCCGCTGTCTTATCGCTACTGCAACGAGAGGCAGAACAGCAAGGACCGCGACGGCTATTACAGCGATCGCAACGAGATGGTGAGAGAGAAGAGAGAGCGAGACCCCGATCGGGATCGCGGCTATCTCAGCGACTACAACTCTAGGTAAACCACTGCTCCGACCCCCGCTTGAGATCAGCATTCGCACCGTAAAGGGTTTTTCACGCATCCGCTTGACGTATCGCGCTTTCAATCATCCGAGCGAGACTGAATCCCAATTGGATGATACAAAGATTAATGTGAATCGCGCGGCTCTACGCGACGTATAGTCGGACGGGAGAATAAGACTTCTCAAGTTTAGAAGTCTGCGTGAAAAAAGAATTACATTTAATCTGTGATGTATAATTCGCTTACGCGTCAACGAAGAAACATACGTTAAACTCGGCGCGAAATATGCAGTCTTATTCTCCTCGTTTGATTATTCGACGAAAGTACTTTCGACAGTAAGCGCGAGTCTGACAAAGACCTCGCATCGGGTACGATTTTATAATTTACAACGTAAAAAGCGTCCGCGACTATTTTCCAATTATTCACGTGGGATTGACATATTTTTGGGGAATTTCGTACGCTCGGGATTAATCGACTCCATTAACACTCCTCACCCTCCCCACTGAAATATCCCTCATGCAAGTAGTACAACGTCAATTGACGCGCGCACGAGCGGTAGGGCCTGATAATAGCCGTCGACCCTTCGTGGTTGCCAAAGGGTTGCGCAAAAAAAAGGCGCGAAAGAGCCGCCGTTGCGAGACTTTGACATTTAAAGAGCTGCGCCCTGCGGCCAACCGGGTGGTGGTCAATGAGACGTGCGCTCGGTCCATTAAGGGCGACCTGGATAATATCACCGGATGTGTGGTATCGCCTATCGATAGCCCCCCACGGGCGGCGCGAGGGTGAGAAAAAAAAGAATGTCACGTGCGCCAAGAGGGTATCGATGGGCGACGCGCGCGTCGACGCCACGGACGCGTCGCGTGGCGTCTATCGAGGTCTACCGAAGGCTTTGTACGCGCCTCTCGATAGAGCGCTCGGACAATATCGGCGCATGCATGCATCGTCATCCCCGCCGGCCGCCGCCGGCGCGTTGTGCATCACGGGTCAGCGACGGCGGCTGACAGCGTCGAGCCGCGCCGCGATAAATATAGAAAGCCCGCGAGTGGGCTTCAGCTGGACGGCGAGAGCGAAGACGAAGGGTGCTCCGTGGTCGCGAGGCCCCCGGCTTTCGAAAGAGGGAAACTGCGCGCGCGCGCGCGAGCGCGAATTCGCTCGCGCGCGATCGTCCTGGCGGCGTGACTTCCGGCGCGTGTTATCGCGAGGCTGCTGCGAGATGATGACTCGGTGTCCGAGGGTTCGCGTGTTGTGATGTGCCGAGTGCAGTTGTTCACGGTGGACCTGCGGTAAATATGCGGTGTGCGAAGAGACGTCGCTGACGAGTTGCCGATCGCCCGGTGATAAACGAAAGTGCCGAGTGTCGGAGGGAAGTCAACCGTGACGTCGCACGGAAATTGAATCGCCTAGACGCATCCTTGGATATAATAGCATTTACCTCGCTGAGAATTTAAACGAGGAATTCGACACAGGGATACGATTTTTATTTAATTATAGATAGAGCGAGCGCAAGGAAGGGATATCTATTGCAGATGATCCGCAAACGGAATCGACGAGGATAATCGCTCCGCCGAGAGCGAGCGAAGATAAATAATTACTTGGTCACCGGCGCGCAAACACCGGGGATAATTATCTCGTCGTGCCGGCGAGCGGAAAAGCAGAAACGAGGGGGGAAAATAATTATTCCGCTGCCGCCGCGAGCGCAAACAGCGCGGAGCGTTTCGACGCACCGGCGTTAATCGCCCCCCATCGTTACCGAGCGCAAACGTCGAGTCAATTGTCGATCGACGTCGCCGCCGTGATTCGAGTCCGGCGCGAGTAGAACAATCCGAGAAGGAAGGGCGAGTCTCGCTCGACGGAGGGAATCGAGCCGCGACGATGAATTTCACTCTGCAGCGTAAGTACCGGTCGCTCGAGAGGCGACGGGAACCGAAGAAGGTGCCGAAGCTGCCGGAGAAGGTGTTCTACCGGATCCTGGAGAACGGCGAGCCGTCGCAGGGCAAGAAGCACGTCAAGTTTCAGCTGCTCTGCGAGGAGGACGGCGCGAAGGCCGGCGCGCTCGGTCCGGATCTCTCACCCGTACCCGCACGGTACTGCGCACCGTCCCCGTTTAATCCCTTGTACTTGGATATCGTTTTATGCAACGACGCAAGAGTGGCGTTTGCGTTCCTGCCCCGAGTGCGTTTCTCTCGATAACTTTGACGCTCTTCGAAGGTATCGAAAGATCGTCGCACGCACGGGATCCGTTTCGAGGCTCGCGACTGATCTTAGGCGGGCGGCACGACGGCGGAATTGTATATAATACTGTTAATTGAACGCGCTATCATTCGAATCCGGAGTCTCTAATGTTGTTAACACATAAGAAACGCCCAGTACTGTAAGAAATAGCGTACTTTGTTAACGTTTTGTTCTACCGACAACGTCTTGATTGTACGAGTCAACTTGCAAATAACTCCTTGCAATTGTTTCACAATTGCTTTCGTACGTCGATTTGTCGAATACTTGTATTATATGAACGTTACTGCGAAAATCTGTGTCTTATTTGTGCCGAAGCGGAGCTTCTAAATACAAGGGTTTTCCCGCGAAATGCGATAATCAACGCGATGTATCCGCGTACAAATTGATCTACATGATGCGCGATGCTTGCAGATGCGCCAGCTGCATCGGGGAGTCCGCGCGCGCACAGTGGTTCCGGCATTCCGACGGATGGCAGTCCGGCAGCTCGACCTTCGGCTCCGGCGCCTCGAGTTCGATAAATCCAGGATACTCGGGACACAAGAGAGAATCGCCCTGGGAGTCTCTGCCGTCCCTGAGACACGAGGGCAGTCTCAACGATAGCGGTTACAAGTCCAATCGGACTGACTCGCTCGAGCAAAGGTGAGGGAGGCAGATCCCTCACGCGGGGCCCCAGATTATCGAATCGACGATCTTCGGGACGGTCGAAAAATCTCCGCATGAATTGCAAAGATTTCTTGATCGGGTTATACTTTTAGTTATACGTTCGGGCAGCAATGAATCTCTCCCTAGCTCTAAGTAATTTAAAAGAAGGATGCGAGCGTTATTACCGAAGGTAGAACGTAGGGAAAGATACCTGGAAGAAATTGCGAATTTCTGGTGCAAACATGATTGGTGATTGTACGATGAACGCAGGTGTAAAATATATTTTTACAAATTTTATAATTTGTCATTTTTTGAAGACTTTTCGATTGTGTATAATCTTCGGCGATGGTGCCAGATGTACCTGGACTAGCTTCGCCGCAGAAGAAATCATTAACGGTTATCTTAAGATGGAACATTTTCATAATTTCAGACTGTAACATTTTTCACATCACATTTATCATGTAACTCAGATTCTTGTTGCATTGGAAAGATGTAGAACCATCTATTTTTAATTAATCTATCGATAGCTTTTTTGAGACAAGTACGCAGTCAAAGTATATATGTCCGTAGCTAAAAGTTAAAGAAGAACGTGCCCCTTTCGGCACAATGCGTACTTGTACTTTAGTGTTCTTTTCTTGTAGTTGACGTTCATTCGCTACCATCTACCTTTTGTTGCCCTATATTGTTCGCATTGTCTTCCATACTTTCATTGTGCTCTGCGCTCCCCTCCTGCTTTTATCGCACATCTCGACAGGTCTCTGTACTGTCGCGAAAACGATTTATTAGTCTTAGTGCTCTCTACGTTACCAATGGCAGCATTAGAAACATAACATTATGCTATAAATATTAACATAAAGTCGCTGAACGTGCGGTAAGATATGATCCAATTTGATATAGCTCAATCACATTTGTATCTCATCATATAAATAGAGGAACATGCTCCGTGCGCGAACTAATTTCAAAGTGATTGTCGTGTGTACGCGTGTTTGTGTAACGTCAGAGATTACAGCTCTCGACTCTTTAATATTTGTATAAAGTCTAAATCGCATAAACTGTACATGTATGAAATGCAGGAAAAACTTGCTACGAATTATTTTTAACCGTCAGGAAAGGTGCTTTTCACGAATCACTTTAATTAAAAGAGAAGGAGAGCGCGTCTGTAATTGAATGACGTTTATCTCGTACGCTTTTAATGGCAATATGCGTCGCGGTATTCAGTTGGATGTGTTGCATATTCCAGAGGTACTTTCGACAGGCAGGACAGCGTCAGATCTGACTACATGCCCGACCGGGATGGCAGATACGGAATCGTTCAACAAGCCTCATTGGAGAGCACCGACTCGAGGCTCTGCTACTTGACGTCTTCCGAAGTGAGTTATCCAAGCACTCGTTGACCTTATCAACCTGATACATCCAAGAGCCACTCAACGGTGCCTTTGTAGCGCGGTTCATGTTCATGCTATGTGCGGCTATGATACATGCAAAGGATATCTGCTTGGATGTCTTGCGTTGATATTCTGCATGTCTAGAATATGTCCCCGCCAGCTCCGAATAATTCTATGCCGGTAGTAACTACAAAGCTACGTCGTGGATTATTAATTAAGTATTGTGTCCTCTGCATTCACACTCCGATAATCGATAATTGTGATCGCTACGAAGATTAATAGATTAAAAGATTAAGTCCTGCACTTAAGAATCGTGGATATGCCGTGCTAAATATTAAATCTAATTACGCGTACTTCAATATTAATTAAACGCGAGACGGTAATGCACATCGACCGCGGAACGCGATTGGGATTATTAATGTAACTGGGAATATAGATTTTGTGAGGCAATATAAAGTGGGCATACATGCAACGTATGCATGAATAAACATTTTATAAATTTTGTGTTTTATATAAACTTAATTAACAAAACAACTAATTAACATTATTAATATTTATCGGATATTCAAAGTACAAATTATTTCACGTTTTACATTTTTCTAATCGAGTAATACGTAAAACTGAGAGAGAGAATATACATGCGTGCGTGAATGGGTAAAATAAAGTGAAATACAATTAAAAAATGTTTCTTTACATAAATTAAAAGTAAATTTTTTCTTATTTTTATTAAAACTTGAGAAAGATACAAAGGTATATTTGGAATATAATCAACATTTCTCGAATTATAATTGTAGAGGAAAGTCCTCCATTATGAGATAGACTTCTAATACGAGATAGCAGGTTTTCAACGTGAAAATTGAATCACAAATCTTTATTCACAACGATTGCACGATCTAACAATAAATTTTTCCACTAAACAGATTCCATTCCAAGGGCAATAAATTCACGATGAAACCAATAGATGATGCCTGTTAATTTAGCAAAAACCTTGCTGTCTCATATTGGGAGCTTCTCTCATAATAGGGGACTCACCTCTATATTTTTATTTTATTGAGGTCTTGTAACAATTATTTTAGACAGTATAATTAAATCATAAATAGAATCGTGAATTAGATATATAATCGGCAGATATAACATACCGGCTTGCCTTATTCTCTTTATTTATTAAAAAGCCGCTTCATATATGGGTTTTATTGCTGCCTGGCTTTTCTCATCTATCGCCCCCGTTGCATGCGCGCACACAACACAAAACTTTTCACAAAAGCGTATTCGCGATGTGGCGCGGACGCATTATTCTTAAAGCCCTTTGAGAGATTTTCTTTCTCTCGCACTCTTTACCATCCATTTGTGATTTAAAACGGAGCGAAGTACCCAGCTGTACTTGCGAAAGCTCGAATCGATGAGCGATGGCGGCAACTGTTTCCGAAGGCTGCGAGGCCACTTCAAACCGCGGTAGATAAGAGCATATTTTTGCGATAAAGCAAATTTGCATCCCGCTCGTTCGCTTCGATTTATAATTTCTTGTTCTACAACCGGACTGAGACGAGTCAAATAACATTTCTACAAAACTCTTTGCAAATAAATTAATAAATGAATGATATCATTTTTTTTTAGTAAATTATAGAGTTTCCATATCAATTCAACTGTTAATCTCATTATGTTTTAATCGATCGTAACTGTACAACTTATGTGTTACAATTTCCTATCAATTAAATCGTGTCTTGAAACAGATTGAAGTGGGAAAGGTGCGGAAATTCATGTTTAATATTTTATTATTAAAATCTCGAGTTTTTCATAAATCACACGCTAGAAAAACCCACGACGTCATACTGGATCTTCGAGTCTAATAATATTTTTGCGTATACATCTACACAACTCTTTGCAAATAAGCTAATAAATGAATGATATCATTTTTAGTAAATTATAGAGTTTCCATATTAATTCGACTGTTAATCTCGTTATGTTTTAATCGATCGCAACCGTACACCTTATGTGTTACAATTTCCTATCAATTAAATCGTATCTTGAAATAGATTGAAGTTAGAAAGGTGCGGAAATTCATACTTAATCGTTTATTATTGAAATCTCGAAGTTTTCATAAATCACACACTAGAAAGACCCACGACGTCATACTGGATCTTCGCGTCTAATAATATTTTTGCGTATACATCTTTCAACATGGCAACTCGCCGACATTTTATCGGTCTCGGAAGTATTAAATTAGCCGAAACGGTATACCTAATCAAGCCGACGGTCAATTTAGTGCTGACGCTAATGAAGCATTCTTCAAAAATAATTTGCCAAATTTGTTACATTTTTTGTTATTCCCCTCTCTCTTCCAACGCGACGATATTAATACGCGCTGGTACATTTCGCGAACGCTTGCACAATGCCGCGGAACTACTTCCCGTTTCTAATAGTTTGGAGAAATTGCGCGACCCTCGGAGGTCCGGTTGTACAAATTGCGCTCTCGCGCTGGCCACGCCTATCGTGTAACGACGGCGTTACAAAAGAGGTCAGCGCGGAATCGAGGAAACGGAAATGCACACGCGGCGTCGATAATCGGACGCCGAATTGTTCCACTTCGCGGGGCAATTCGGCAAAAGAACGACCGCGGGTTCCATTGCAGTTTTATCCGCAATTCGCGGGCGCGACACGGGTCTCGCGCTAATGCAAAGTGTCCCGGCACTCGACGAGTGCATTGTGCGGGCGCATGATCCGTTCCCGTGTGCACGAAGGGCGTTTATGTGTGACCGACGAACATCGATAACCTACTGACCCTGTGTCTCGTTCTCGCGAGCCGCTCGAGCCCGTCGCTAACGCAACCCCTTACGGAGTAAACACCCCGTCTACGTCTCGGTTGTTTTGCACCGCAAATAGAAACGTGTGGGCATATGGATACAGAGAGGGGTATATAGATGGGGGGGGGGGGATACGTAGGGAGATCGCGGAATGGGTGGGGTCCGTACGTGTGCCGGGAATCTGAATGCGCGGGATATGTATACGCGGTGTGGAAACGCACCCCGTCACGGGCACGCATACGCGCGCGTACGTTGTGCCGCGCGATGGTGCCCATTACGAAAATCAACCGCGGGATAATGGAAATTCTGTTAGTGCACGCTCACGCAAACGTCGGCTTTTATTCAACCAATTGTCGAACAGCTGTAACCACCGTGGTGGCTCCACTTTTTACGCGCCGATTACGTGTAAAACAATTTCAAGCAGAAGCTTTCAATTTGAAAAATATAGAGGGAAGTCCTCTATTGTGAGATGGGAGTCTAATGCGAGACAGTGGGTTTCCAAATTCAATCGCAAATCTCTTTGCACAACGATTGCACGATCTAACGATCGGTTTTTCGTCAAACAGATTTCACTCCGAGGGCAATAAATTCATGGCGGAACCGACAGATGATGCCTATTAATTATGCGGAAACTCCGCTGTCTCATATTAGGAGTCTATCTCATAACAGGGGACTTTCCTCGATATTTGTACCTGCCTTGGCTTTATATCCTTCATTCCTTTGAATTATGATTTCACGTCAGAGCCTAAATGTCAGCTACGACAGTTGACCTCTCAGGCACTGATGTACAACGAAATGAAAAAATATGAGAGTATAACGAAAGTAATTATATGCAGTTATAGAAATATAACAAAACCCACAGGATCGTGGGCCTAATCTTGATCCGGCGCTCTTTACCACCTGAGATAACTTGAAAAGTAATTGGAAAAAATGTGCAAAATTCTATTCTGGGAATCGTATCGGCAGCTCTCTCGAAATACAACGATCTCCCGTAAAGGTCGGGGGCTCATGCGGCGCGCCGCGCGCAAAGACACGCGTCTAAGGGTTAATAGGTCGCGCCGAGATTAGCGGGCCGAGCTTGACGTGCGAGAGTAAATAAGAATCGAGCATCCCTGCACCATTGCACAAGTCGAGCAGCGGCCTGCGCCAACAGGTGCATGCGCAAACGCGCGCGCAAAGTCTTTCGCGACTTTGGTCCGGCCTCGGCGTCGTTTTTTTTCGATCCTCCCTCGTCGCGAGGGGGGGGGGGCGCAAATGCGAGTCAAGGAGATCGTCGATCGACGCGCGCGATGCGGCGCGATCGCCGATTAGGGGATGTTCAATTCTATTGTCCGCGCGTGTAAATCTCGGACGGACGGGTTGTCGCGATGGTCTTCACGGCGCAACGACGTTTCTTATCGCCTTCAGCCGCGAGGAACTATGTTGTAAAATTCAATAAAACTTCGCGTCGCTCGCATGCGCCAACCCGTTATACATAATCCGTGTGTAGGATAATTTTTTTTTCAACCTCTTTTTCTCTCGGTTCCCTCTACGGCGAAAACGAAGTACACGACGCTAGACGCGAATAAAAGATTGAGGTACACTATACATATAGGCAATGGCCGAAGATCGGCACGTTCGATCGAATACGAAGGCGATTCGACGCGGCTGATACGTCAAATTGAATATCAGAACTGTTTTCTCCAGCTATACATTTTACCTCGCTGAAAGACGGGGGGATCTTGGAGGATATAGTTAGCTCATTTTTATCACTGGAAAATACATTAAAGGGAGGGTCTAACGAGGAAAATGAATTTTACAAGACTCAGAAATTCTACGATAACGATCCTTTGGCTAGAGAAGATTGCAAAGGGATAGATAAACGCGCGGGGCAGCGGCGGATCCTAAAGAGCTTGTTACACCGGTTAAAAGTTTCCCGCTACCATCCCTCGATCCGCCCGGAAATAAATTCGTCCAAGGACGCGAGGGCTCCAGAAAGGTAATCCGGCGTCTCTCTCTCTCTCTCTCCCTCTCTCTCGCGGAGGCAGCGCTCGGAGAAATTGACCCCCAGTTTATTGAAACTCGCCCGAAGCTCGATTCACCCTCGGAGTCGGATATTCGTCATTGGGGCCAGCGGGTAACAATCATCGCGCGGCAGCTTGGCTGTCAGCCTCGATCAGCGCAGAGCGTCACGTCTCCCCTCGGCCCCCCCCCCTCCCCTGTCCTCTCCTCTATGCACCCCCCGGCGGTGCATACCACCCCTTTCGCTCGCGCCTCGTTTCGCCTCCCAAGTGTAGCTCCCCACCCCACGGCCGCGGACACCACCACCGACGATATCCCAGTGCCAACCACCCTCCCTTCTCCATGGCATCCCTCCCCTGCTATCGCCGCTTTCTCCGCGCCTCCTCGCCTCCGCTCGTTCCTGCAAGCCCCCTTCGACCACCACAAGGACCGAGGTATTGATTCCCCTCGCGGTAGCAGCTCCTCTTCCCTGTTCTCCAGCGGCAGTCCGGAGCGAAGCGCGTTCGCGGCTGCGGACTTGGTGACATCCGCGCGCAAAGAAAAGCAGGGAAGGCAGGGAGGATAAGAAAAAAGGGCAAGCGAGGGAGGGAGAGAGAGAGAGAGAGAGAGAAAGAGAGAAAGGAAAAATAAAGAGTTCCCTACATCCCGAGAAGTGCATCTCGTTGAGTCGATCGCGATCGGTGCCGCATCGGCCGCGAGATCCGAGGCCGCCGTAGGCGGCGGCGATAAGACCCCGCGATGACGAGCGCATCACTCGGCCGCGAGCCCGCGGCGCGGCGCGACCCCGCGTGCAGCGGGGCCCATCGATCGATGGGCGCGTATTAGCGGCCACGCATTATTAGCGAGAACGAGCCGAGCGAGCGGGCGAGCGAGCGACCTCGTGGAGAACGCGACGCGGCACGACGCAGCTTCTTCTCCCCCTCTCGGCGTCCAGCGCGGCTCGCACCACCCGCCGGGGCGCGCTCGGAGAGCGCGGCGCCCGCTGATGCGCCGATGCGCGGGCGCCGGAAGTCGCCGAGCCGCGCGCGGTACACGTCCCCGGACACGTCGGCAACGGCGCCAACGGCTGTCGTCCACCCGCTGGAGAACGCGGTGAGGACGCGCGTTTCCGCGCGAGCGACGGTCCCGCTCTCCCCGGTCCCGTGAATCGCATCCGACCCGATTCTTCGGCAGCGGATCCTCGTCGCGTCGGCCCCGCGGCCTCCATCGGAGGCTCCATCGAGCGTAAACTGACGAGAGAACCTGTGCGCGACCGTAGGATACGAGAGATCGTAAACGTTCCACGATGGCGCGTCTGGAAGCGATGACCAAGTCTTCGGGGGATTCTCGACGTTGATACGTCGCAAGTGCAGCCGCCGTTCGACGAGACCTCCGGTGAATTCGACGAGCGGGTCCGCGCCGGGTGTGGGGTTGCTGGCTCCGAGAAATTGCGCGAAAATCGCGGAAGGAGGACTCCCGCGGGGGACGTCGTTGGGATCGACGGACGAATCTTTGCGTCGCGATGCGAGCCGGGAGTTAGGGCGCGCGGCAACACGCCGATCGCTCCCTCAGGGACACCTACGCGCCTACGGAATTCGGCCGCACGTGTGAGGTCGGCGACAAAACGGTCGGGACGTGCCGGCGCGCGTCGACGATGGCAACATCGTCACGGGTACCTGGATCCTCTTCTCCCCCGCCCCCCCTCCCTCCCCGCGTCAATGATCATCCCGAGGCTGATTTCCGCCGCGGAATGACTTCCGGAGAATCAAAGAGAATCAAAGTTCGATCTGCGAACGACTGACTTACCGATACAAAGGCTACGCGAGGGGGACACTTAGTTGATAGAGCGCGCGAAGGAAGAGATCATCAGATAAGGTGCGAGGGAGTATATTCGAGAAGGGGATCAGTTAAAGATTGAGATAATATATTTGGGACGAGGTTGGAGATTAGATAAGGTGCGGGCGAGGGAGCGTACGATGGTTTACAGCGCATTTTTCCGCGAGAGAGAAGAAAATCGATGCTTTGAGAGGGCACCTATAGCGATACGTGGGAAAGGAGGGAAATCAGCTGGAGAGGAGCGAGGATCAACATTCAGAGAGTATATCTATATGTATACTTAAGCAGAGAGCGAGAGAGTATTTTTCTATGGATAGTTCGTTTCTATTATATAAGCGAGAAAGCGAGAGAGAGAGAAATAGAAAAATTATATATATATATATATATATTATCAGCCCCCTCGCCGGGAAGGCGGGAGCTGGAGTGACGTCGTCCACGATCGTCCAGCCCGTATCGTCGACAACGATACTTCCCGCTGTGCGCTTCTTACTCGGGACTCTCGAGGAAATCTCGAGGATTCCAGTGGAGAACTCATCTGCATACAAGTACCTGCGAACACCCGCGGTGGATCTACCGCGCTCGTGCTTCTCCGTGCGTCATCGCCCACGCTTTGGATTCTCGGGATAGCTAGATTAGACCGTAGTCGAGTAAAGTTAGCGTTAAGGGATCTCTCTCTGAGCCGTGATTGATTTTAAACAGTGCAAAAGACGTTTGCCTTAAAATAGAGGACTCTATTGATAAATCTCGAGCTTTCCAATTCCCCGAACTCGTAAACTCGCGGCGAGCTCGAGAGGACCTGATCAACGGCGGCTGTCCCACTGTCGTTCCACTTTCCGGGAATGTGTGCCGGTTGGGCGTTTATATTTTATTCGGCGGGCATATTTACGATCTAACGTTTGAGAATCGGATTCTGCGACTTGCAATTCCGGCGGAGCAGCTGGCATTCACGATACTCGATCGCGCGAGAGACTTTAATGAGGACGTCGACGTGAAGGTCCGTTAAGAGCGTGTCTCGAGGCGACACCATCGAGCTTACGCACCGCGACAATCGATCGTACGAGAATATCTCATCGTGCCACGTGTGGATATTTTCTTCTACCGTCCGCGAGACAATAATGACACCGCCGGGGGTGGAACGGGACGCCATGGCCGGCGACGAGACTGTCTCGCACCGCGATCGGGAAGCTAGGGATGCCATCCTGAGGTCGTCCCAGTCGTAGGCACCGCCGCCGCCAACACCTAGCCGCGGGTTCCGCGTCTCTTCCTCGTTCTATCACCGCCGAGAGCGAACGACGAATGATGGTAGAGCCGAGATGGTCGATCAAGTGTACGAATAGCACCCTGGACTTGCTGGACCCGAGTGACGATTGCTACACGGACCTGAAGACGCAGCATCAGCGACGTTGCTGGAAATACTTCTGCTGGTGCCGCAGGCACACGATCAGCGTGATATGCATTAACGAGACGCGCAAGCTGTACTGGTTCAACTGCCGGAACGTGCAGGAGAAGGTGACGTACGGCTCGGGCGAGGGGTACTACCACAAATTACTGCGGCTGGTGAACGGGGCGTTGAACGCCTGGGCGCAGCGCTACATCGACGGCTTGAGCGTGGCGCGACGCGAGATAATGTTGAAGATCAACGGAAGCGCGGAGAACAACATGAGGCTGCTCAAGGAGGGCTGCTACTGTCACTACCATCCGCACATGACGGCGGATGCGTGCAACGCCGACTTTCTCAGAAGAGTCGTAAGTTTCTGGGCCGACGAGAGCCTCAGGGGGATACGCGAGAGGCTCCGCGGCATGATGAATATTACGAAAAAGGTAGAGGACACGATTCGCGAATCTCTTTATATCTCTTCTGGAAGGAATGCTTCTCTCGATATTGTATATGTTTCCGAGTATATCTCTGTTTGTTTTCTTTCCCCTCCCGGTGTTGCGACGATCGCACCGCCGAGTACCGCTCGTATTGTTGGCATGCGCTTCGGCCAGAGAGAAGCGAGGGTAGAAAGGACACGAGTCAAGTCCGCGCCTCCGAACACGCCACTTCCGTTGGACTTTCGTTCGTCGACCCCCTGACTACTCGCACTCATTCTCGCACTCGATATCGCATCTCATTTTCATCTCGCCATCGTTTCGCTAAGTTTAGGAATGAAACAACCATGCGTCTCTTGAGAAGCGTCACACTCGAGCTGAGAATCGGTCAAGAGTCTTAGACGGTAAACGAGCGACAAATGAGCGACAATAACGAGGGGATGGACAGCGAAAGCAGTGGAATTATTAGAACGTTGCACTTTGCATTTGCGACGCGGCTGTCTTTTTGCTGCATAATGCGAGTAAAGTAGAGGTTCTGGCATGTACGCCCGCGTGTTAGCTCTTGAAATTGAGACGATCTTCTTGCGCAAAGTACTTGTAAACGAGTCCCGCTCAAGTTGCATCGATACTAGTTGCCACGTTCGAGTAGCATGCGCTCATTAAAGCTATAAGATTTCTTTGCATCTCCACTGCCAATTTGTACGTACAATGCGAATGCCCCACTTCTTAATTTCATGCCCTTTGACTTATCCGCAGTAATCGCCTGATTCGATTATAATAATACTAATTAATAATTGATCATTAATTGCCCGCATTTAAACTACAGATTTTACATGGTTGTATACGACGGAAATGCAGCCAAATAATTTCAGTAAATCGCATCATATAATCTTGAGATACATTTTTTTAATGAATCGGTAAATAGATTGATAAAAAAAATATATATATATTGTAAATAGTAATATGTATGTATGACACAATCCATGTTTGAAATTCCCAAACGTGCACTTTTAGATAGATGAGGAAATGTCGATGAATTATGTACATATAAAGCATCCTGCCATTATCAGTAATCCGCTAGATCTTATCTTTGCATATCCTTTATCACCCTATCGCAGTTGCACCGTACATTTTCTCTACGCACATTTTCACCCTCTCTTATACACGACACACTGTTCGTTTTCACGCGTGCGGGCGATTCCGCGAAACTTACAATGTTAAAGTCTCGTGTAGATCCGCAGCTTCCTACGAAGCGCAAGTGTACGAAAGGAAGTCGAAAAGAACGAGAAATAATCGATTAACCCGCTGTCCAATTTGACGCGGAGTCGTCCGTATTTGTCTCGATTTTCACAAGTGACAAGCGCGTTCGTCGCAGCTGAAGATAAAGCCTGACGTATTTTCTAGATGTCGGACGATGATAGGATGTCACTCACCACCGCCGTCAGTGACGATGACGACGGCGAGAGTGGTATACATTCGCCCTATCGGAAGCAGACCGGCGGCACGGCTGCAAATTCGTTCAATTGCACCGGCGCAGTTCGGAAGGCGGGGTATGTATTATTCGTCGTGTCTTTCGTGCTGTTGCATTCTTCAAAATGTTTAATCTTTAAAAATAATGAGCCTTCGGAGAACCTATATAAAGATCTCCCGCGTATTAGCGCAGATATACGAAGGCCATATAAAGAAAATTCTAAATTATATATTTTGCAGTTTCTAGAATATATAGCGTACGCTGTGCGTGCACATGTTTATATCTATATGGTAGTCCGTATTAATTTACGACGAGCGAACGAAGAAAATTTTTACATAATAAATATAATATTTTATTATTATTCGTGATATTTTCGATGAAAAAGCCGATAATCTCGAAATAAATGAAATCCAATCTAGAACAAACAATAGAAATAACAGTAAATAATATAAAATTATTTTTTAATATAATTGCAATACCAATTAGAAATTGTAATATGATTACAAGTAATAGAAATGAAATTGAAATGGAGAGAGAAACTGAGAGGACGCCCTGGAATTTCTAGATATCTCAGCGTGAAGAAATGGTTGCTGCGCAAGAAGCATCAGATCGAGCTGGCCAAGAAGAGAGGCTGGAGGGGCTATTACGTCTGCTTGAAGGGGACCACGCTCCTCTTCTACCCCTGCGAGTCGCAGGAGAGCAGGGCCATGGAGGCCGCACCTAAACATCTGATCATCGTCGACGGTGCGATTATGCAGCCGATCCCCGAGCACCCGCGCAGGGATTACGTATTTTGCCTGAGCACCGCGTTCGGGGACGCCTATCTGTTCCAGGTGAGAGAGTCTCGCCGCGACTTTGCCTCGTAATCCGTTTATTTAAAAAAATACAGAAACGGCAAAGAAAATACTCGACTTGTACACGGAAAAGATCTCTCCGTAATGAAGCGCCCTTTACACTTTTTAAACTTTTAATAGCGGGGACTTAAATAAATCGGAGCCGCGAAAAATGAAAACTAGATTTGTAGAAGCAGCAGTAATTTGCCGTACACAGTTTTGCCATTTTTACATACCAGCTTCTTAATCAACGCGGAATATTATCGCAAATAGTAATAACTAATAACGCCAATTAAACTTGAAGCCAGACGTAGAATAGGATCAAGGTGGAGAAGCAGTGCACCGTCTAATCACTAATGCCGTAATCTGAGACTCGTGCAAAATCGTGCGATTCGTTACTTGTTTTCGTGAGACTCGTGAGAACTAATGCACGAGTAAGCTGCGATTCTATGCGTTTATCATACGGTCACTCGTCAAAAAAAATATATATATAAAATATATACGTGCAAGCACAGAATTGCAAATCACTCATAAAGTTCATTCTTCTGAATCTTATACGAAAGCAATTAACGAGTCTTACGATTTTGCTTAGAATTGCAGCATAAGTTTCTTCAGACTATATCCTCGTGAATTGTTTAAAATTTCGTCGATCATTGAGGTTTGTTGTCAATCGCGGAGGTTCTTGGAAATCGGGCGTCGAACGCCGAGCGCCGGTTCCGAGAAATGAGCGCCGTAAACACTTCGGTCGTAGTCTATTCTCACTGTGCCTGTCATTCACGCGGCGACAGTCGAACGGATCGGTCCGCGGATCGTATTGTTCTTTCTTGAGACGCGTTTGCGACAAATACGGGAAGAAACCACGATCGCTCTCTGTGAACAATCAGCGATCGACATTATCGCGCGATTCACACATGAAATCGTACGTCGAAAAAATCGGAGCGCTAGCTGACTTGAAATTACTTCTTCATTGCGATAACAACGGACGACAAGTGCTTCTTTAAACGATGTTCATACAATCTCGTATCGTCGCATTGAATCTCTCGTCGCTTCGAGTATAATTTGTCGGTTGCTTCTAAGCGCGAAATAATACACAAAGTATTGAATCGAGTGCGATTTCTTACAGAGGCGAGAGGGCACCCGCCCTACTTCTTGCGTCGCCATTACTGGTTTCACATTATTTTGAGTATTGGTAAGCTTTCGAGACTTCTGTTGGTTATATGGCGCCCTCCGATCTAAGACCGGTATTCACAGTCAGATCTTACATTCAAGATCGTCTTAAAATTATCTAAAGATGCTGTGTGGAACATTTTATTGGCTACGGAGTATCGAAAGGTGATCTTAAGACGGCCTTGAATATAAGATCTGACTATGAATACCGGTCTAAGGCTGTTTCCATCCTTGACGGCTCTGGTGTATTCCAGCCTAAAGGATAGATCGGACGGGAATATCAGAGGTCTTTCGGATTTCGTTTCTTTTCAGTTGAGATCCCCTTATCAATTCGGGGGCGTGTAAGAGTCACGCGTCATTCTCACAGCCAAGGTGTCCGTGTTATGTGTTCCGCGTACATTCGAGCGTTCTGGCTTTCTCTCTCTAACTTTCGACCCTTTAGCCGTGATCAGCTAATTCACAAATCCGTTTCCTTCAGTTATCCACTGAAGTTTACAGTTTATTCATACTTTATGATCATTTCAACTGCCAAAAACTTAAATTGTTCAGTAAAGGACGCTGCTCTGTAGCCGCAAGGATTTAGATTCCTTTTCATTCTCACAGCCAAGATTGATCCTTGCGAGAAAGCTTTATCACGGGACTTCATACATGACATAAATGAATATCCGAAAGTGTTGAGATCGTGCAGCTTGCCCCGTTATGTTTTCTTTTTGCGTATTTCTTACAAGTACAACGGCAACGCAGAATTAGAATTTCTTTCTAAATCAGGGGGAATAGTTGCACCGGTTCACAATTGGACCTGCGCACTCCGGTAACCCTCGAGAGTGCATTAACCGCGCGAATCGTTAACTAGGTGTATTTAATTAACCCGGTCTCGCGAACTCGTTCCTCGGTCACGCAACACGGCGAACTTTTAATAGTCCGCTGCCGCTACTTAAAGGCTTGCCGCGACTTTAAATCACTCGGAAGCGTGAGCGACGTGGCGGTCGACGATCGATCAGCTTGGCAAGTCCGCCGACGGGGGAGATGAAGTTTTAGCTCGTGGAGAAACATGGTGTGTTCGCTTTGTGTTTAGGCGCCGTGTCAAGTGGAGCTGGAGAACTGGGTGAACAGTATTCATTCGGCGTGCGCCGCCGCGTTCGCGCGTCATCGCGGCAAGACCGGCACGCTGCATCTGCTGCAGGAGGAGATCTTCCGTCTGGAAAAGGCGATCGAGTCGGTACGTAGATAGAATACGAGTCGGTCGATATAATTTCGTCCGGCTCAGCTTGTCGTCGAAGGTGTCTGGACAGACATAAATGGAAAGGAGCGCGTGAAAGAAGAAGAATAGCCGAACGTAGGGAAGCATTCTTGCAATCGCTTTGTTATCAATTTTATCGAACTTGGCAAGAATTGCTGTGAGCTTCCGGCGAAGATCGAATGTTCTTAATCGCCCTACTTTCATTTTCAAACTTGACACAATTTTTAATAAGAGAAAAGAGAATGGACAAAGGGGGATGCTAATCGTGTTTGCTGCTTGCAGGACCACAAGATGAAGCACATGGCGGATCTTCAGCAATCGGTGGTTTCCGACGTCGATACCAAGCAGCAGATCAACAATCAAATAGTACAGTGGGAGGAGAACTTGGAGCGGCTCCACTGTGAGCAATTCCGCCTGCGGTGCTACATGGCCAGTTTGCAGAGCAGCGAACTGCCCAATCCGAAGGTAAGCACCACCAGCTTCATTGAAACGTCAGCACCAAGCGTAATATAGAATATTTAACGCTTCGTAGACCGGCCAGAAGATACACTGCTCCGTAATTGCTTCACACTATTACAGACGCAATTGCTTGGGCAGGGAAAAATTCTCTCTAATATACATGCTACGATTATCGAGTGACACTGCATTCCTGCAATAATATTTCCTTGCGCATAACTGTATTTTTTTTAAATTATCGCGCTCATTCATACTCTGAATATTTCATATTTCGCAAGAATATATTATCATACTTCCTTCACGATTTCACGAACAAATGAATTTATATAAAAATTGATATTACACAAATATTTTTTATCCGTGATATATGTTTTTATCTTTTCCGATAATTTAAGCTTGTCAGCTCGCACAGTCGCTTTCGCGCAAGCGTTGTTTTATCTCGGAGGGGGAAGAATTCGGAAGACCGTGTCGTCGAGCTGATTCTATTTTGTCACATACACGCGCGTCGATCGTCGTCGAATGCGACGATGCGGAACCGGCATTACGCTCAATTCCAATTGCAATCGAACGGAACGCTGTGAGCTTTCGCGGAAAAACCGATTCTCCCTCGACTTCTCGCCCGTAAACAATATTACGCGCTGCAATCTCTCTGCGCGGCGGGTTACTGCAATTGGCTGGAAAAAAAATCGCCTCTCTCTCGTCCGCAGCGTACACGCAATCAGGATTCGTTAGAGGTCCATCTGCGTCACGCTCATGTAATTTGCGCCATTCGTTATGAGTGATATCGATCGTCAAGAAGGCGAGAGGGAGGGAGGAAGGGAGGACCAGGTGGCCATGCAATATCCGATAAATTAACGTTCTCGCGATCGTTGCAGTTAAGCGATTTTGATGACTGCGATTCATGAGCGATAACGAAAACTTGTATTGGAATGTTTTACGGATTCATTTTTCGACGGCACCTCTTTCGCAGAAGACACACCTCTCCGGATGGCAACCAGCGGTTCCATTATCTAAGAAGTCTCGTAAATTTATAAATTGAAAAGTTTTTCCCGTTCTTTTCGAAAGCGACAACGTAGAGGATTAGCGAGTGGCCTGGTCCAGGCGTAAACTAAGTAAACTCCCGTTTCTCCCGCAGAGTCTACTGACGCACGTGTCTCGCGCCACGAAGCTAACGCTGAACATGCTGGGTATCTCGTGTAGCGTGTTCAACGTGTCGTCCTTCCACGCGTTTATCTGCGCGCGTAGCCCGTCCCTGCTAAATAATTTATTGGCGGGTCGCGGAGCAACGAAGAGACGACCGCCGCTGCTGTCGAGATCGAACAGCGGCTCCAGCAGGCGGTCGCTGCAAATCTCGTCCAGGGACGAGGAGAAGAGCGTGAAGGTGTCCGTGCCAGAAAATCAGGTACGATCGTCAGGACATCGGGTGAGTTGATCGAAATTCTATTCCGCTTACGCTTAGAGTGTGATAAGGGTAAGGCGAACGCGACCCGGCGTTTCTCGCTCGTTGTTTCAGCTGGTCTCGGTGTTCCTGCGTGACGCCATGACCGTGGAGGAGTTCCTGGCGAGCGCGTGCACCAGGAAGAATCTCAATCCGATGGAGCACTTTGTGCGCGTCAAGAAGCGCCGGGATATGGAGGACCATAACTACTTTGTGCCACCTAGGACTGATTTGATAGAAACTTATGTAAGTTCGGGGAGGCTAATCTCTAAATATGCAAAAATTTCAGGCTGGAAATTCGAGATTATCGAGGCGAAATGAGGCGTTACTGCTTCATGCTATTTGCCACTGGAAGTAATTTCAAGTATTGCAATTATCTCGGACTTAATTGAGCAGGATGAAATTTTGAAGCAATTTAATATAATTTAATATGTACAAATAATTTTACAAAAGAGCGCTGGGAAAGCACTTAAAAACGTGGTATATCGCAAAGTTAATTTTTAAAGAATCGAACGGGTCAAATAGAGAGAATAATTTTTACGCTGTTGAAGAAGATTATCGTTCTCCATTTGTTTTAAATCGACTGTTGTGATTGAAGTCGCGACTTTTAACAGCGATTTCTCATAGCAGACATTTAACGTAACTCTTTTTGCTGCGCGCAGTTGCATACGCATGAAATCGTGGAAGTCTGTGCCAAGATTTTATATCAAGTGGAATTGCAAAGAAACACTTTAGAGCAAATGTGGGGCTTCTCCGTCGAGGCGGAGCTCATAGAAAACGCCGATAGGCAGGACGAGCTCTGCTGCTACGTTAGTAGAGTGGAAGACAAGAGCGTCGCCATGCAAAACGGTAAGCACCCCTTATCTAGGACAACGTCCAACTAAAATAAACGTCCCTCGAGCGCAACGATTAGAAGTTTCGATCGTTACAAGGTCTTTTTTATTTCTCGTCATTTATTAGCGATACATTTTTCTTATTATCCGCTTTTATTATAGCGTCGTTGATCCTTTGTATAACTGACTAATCTAACGTGGCAAAGTTTCAAAGTAATGTATGAAATTAATTAAAAAGTTTCTTCAGTTTTTTTCTTTACGAGGATTAAAAGAGCAAGGAGATGAACGAATTTTGAAATCCCGGCAAGTTTGTATCACGCTAATATATCAAATGGCAGCAAGGGGGTGAAAATGGGGTCGCGTTAGGGGATTCCACCACGCATCTCCATTCTAGATTTAACTTGCTGCGTGGACGTCTTGGAAGACGACTTGCGTCGAGGTCCGACCGTATTAATTTCTTTAGACCTGGCGTCGGCGTCAGGATGCGCAAGGACGCCATTGAAAAATGATCGATTTTCCGCGCCTCGTCGCTCGCTCGTCGAGCGGAGTCTCGTGCTTACGGTTAAATGAAGCGCACATAATGCGCGTAAAAAAAGAAATGTATATATAATGAAAATATATATGCGCACACGCCGGGGGTGGGACGATCTTAGGGCCGCAGGCGCGAACAAATCAGAATGACATTTAGCGCCGCCTTTCCGCAAATCGTGTCTAAATTTATCAGGGCAGCCTGCTCGTCAAGCACGACCGAAGGGAGCAACTTATTATAGTTGCGAAAGATAGCGAGCCGAACGGTTGGTCTTCTTCGCAGACACGTCGCGAGGCAGACGCACACAATGTCAGTCGAAAGTTACTATAAAATGGTAGTCGCGAACGCTAATTTTTACTCTATCGCGTGTATCCGAGTTTACGAGCATCGGTGAGAAAAGTACTTGGACGATTATCTGTAAACTAAAAATTCTTCAACGTCAACGATAAGGATTGTTTGCACAGTAATAATTCCGCTAATCTTTTCAATCTACCGTTGTCGATCATCGACAGACATTTTGTTACCGACGAAAGTTTTACGCTCGAATATTCTTTCCCGACGCAAATCCTCGCCGGGGAGGGCACAGTTTCACGTGGCGTTTGCTTTCAGGAATCATTAAGGGCGACGAGATTATGATAATCAACGGCTCGGTCGTAAGTGACCTGGATATGATGTACTTGGAGAGCGTTCTGCAGGAAGAGGTGGGTCTCTGCATGATGATGCGATCCTCCAGGACGGAGCCGCCGGATCTCACGGGCATTATGCGAGTCACCGATGACATAATTGACAGCCTGGTCTGCCCGCCGCCGCCCACCGACCCGCCAGTAATCAGCGAAGAAATGATTTCCGGTCTGATTGTGCCGGCACCCGGATGGAGTGAGTCCTTTCGTCCTATCCTCCGAGGAATTGCATTAAGCACTGTTTCTATTACTGTTATTACCGAAGATTACGCTGTTTCTTTAAATGAGCTCGTTAAATTAACGAGCGTGTAGGCCACAAAAGTAGATCACGATACAGAAAACACACGTGGCTTTTCAAAGGGATATATCAAGATATGCGATTAATTCGGTCGTTATTAGTTGAAGCACGATCTGCCCCGACGAAATATAACGTGAAACAGCATAAGCAACATTAGGTTTTAAATAATAAAAATCAATTTTCTCATACAGCTAGATTTAAATCCGTGTAATGTAGTAGTTAATTGTTTGTGCCTGTTTATAATTTTTCTAACAAGTTTTATTTCAAATTATATATTGTCTTTTTGCAATAGTAAATTATGGTTACAAATATTATAATTATGCGTTTAAGTACAACTAAATAACATACATAGAAATCACATGAAAACAATTATTATTTATCATTAATATAATTATTATATAAACTTTGCATTACACGATTTTCTCTTTGCTGTTGCAGGTAAGGAGAACATTGTGCAGGAATGTTCGTCGGCCGGTCACATGGATAACAAGCAGTCCTCGCGCACAAATTCCTTCGAAATCGAGAACCTCCTGAAGACTGCCGAACAAGTGACAGGGATCTGCCGTTCTCCAGGTGAGACCAGAAAGTCGAGTCCCACCGGAAGCGTCGTCAGTTCCCACTCGCAGGCTCTCACACCGAGCCGGCAGCTTAGCGACGCTGAGAAGCTGAAGAAAGTGATTTTAGAACTGATTGAGACTGAACGGACTTACGTAAAGGTAATGACAATTGAATGTTTGAATTACGATAATATATAATTATTCGTAAAAGCAGATTAACAGCGATTGTCTAATGGATTTCTTCCTGTTTGTGTTTGCAGAATTTAAATAATTTGCTGGAGAACTACTTGGAACCCCTTAAACGCGAGACCTTCCTGTCGAACGCGGAGATCAACGCGCTGTTTGGTAATATCCAGGAAATTGTAACGTTTCAACGACAGTTCCTGCAGAATCTCGATCACGCCATCGAGATGGAGGTCGATTTCAATAACTTTGACCATCCGAGTCAATTTAAGGTGCATATCATTGTGTGTGATCGAAATCTAATTGCATAACTCACAGCTTGATTATTTATCCCAAGCTAACAGTAAGCCTCTAAAAGCAAAGTAGTATTTTATAAATCAGGAAATGCAGACCAATAAATTTTAATCTGTTTTTCTATTATATTTTTAAACCAATTAAAAATTTAGATAAATATTTATATACTTATTGCATAAAATATTTAAGTTATTAGACATTTTTAGAATTTCTTCCTTGTATTTTTTAAAATATATAAAAAGCGCGATATCCTCGTAGATCATTGTTTTAACAGCACAAATATATGGAAATTTAATGATATGTTTAATCAAGCTGATTTTTATAATTTTCAAGTTTAAACTCATATCTCTTCTTATGGCTGTTAACAGGGAGTCCTGTTTTCCATTGGAAGTGCCTTCTTATATTACGTAAATCACTTCAAGCTGTACAGCTCGTTTTGCGCCAGTCACTCGAAGGCTCAGAAAGTTTTACATCCAAGTAAGTTTTCTCTTGAAATATCCAATGTTTCTTTTTCGCGAGTGACGACCTTCGCTTCCGCGTCCACATCAACACGCCTGATCCTTCGCAATCGATAATTCACTCGGGAATAACTGTTCAAAATTCTGTATCGTTACTCTTTATAAATGTATAGTTTGCGGAAAGTTCTCCAATTTATTATTCGAGTCAACCTTTCGCGCGTGGATGACATTTTTGCGGTCGCCAGAGGCTGCGTCATTAAGCATTTAAAGAGATTGCTCGACCATTTTTTTTTGTGGTACGCTTCTATTATTCCGCGAAATGTTATTTCTGAAAATTTAACACGCCAATTAAAACATCGCTGCATCTGCCCGTTCAATTTTCAACATCTTTATGCAGAAATGTCTCAGAATCTTGGTTTTAATGACGGGAGAGACTTTTTTCCCTTCTTGCAAATCGCATTTTATATGATTACGACGGGACGAAGCAATCTCCCGATAATTATCAGAGATAATCGACAATTTCAGACGAGGGAAATCAAGCTTTACAAGAGTTCCTGCAAGCGAGAAATCCTCGGCAGCAACATTCGTCGACCTTAGAATCGTACTTGATAAAACCTATACAAAGAATACTCAAGTATCCGCTGCTGTTGCAACAGCTTAGGAACCTCACCGATGAACGAAGCGAAGAACACCAACACTTAATCGGTAATTACCGCGACGCTGTACGGCCGTAACGAACAGTTTAAGGTGTCATCAGGGATTTAATCGCGAACGTGTAAATTGCAGAGGCGCTCAAAGGCATGGAAAAGGTGGCGGAGCACATAAACGAGATGCAAAGAATCCACGAAGAATACGGCGCTATTTTCGATCACCTGTTTAGGCAACACCAAAAGTCGTGCAAACAGGTGAGTCGATCTTCGGATTTATCGCTACAGAAAGAAAACACGAGAAACACTATGATAATTTGTTCGAAAATTAATAAGACATACGTAATTTCCAGTCATATTTAACGAATGTTTTATCTATAAAAGCTCTAAGGATTTAATTTGATAACTTAAAAAGAAAACAAATCTTTCTCGACTCTTTTTAATAGTTGCTGTTAAATTTTAAACTTGGCATCTTTTTATGTTTCTTTTATAAAAATTTTAGTGTAATTTTGCATAAGTTTTCATTCTTAAATAAGCTTAGCGTCCTATACGCACACAGAATAGCTTTAGAATATTATGAATTAACGGATTAATTGCTTGGCAGTCGATCGACCTAAGTCCAGGAGATCTTTTGTACTACGGCGGCGTCGAGTGGCTCAATATTTCCGACTTCCTCGGCAAGATAAAGAAGGGTCTGGAGCTGCATGCGATGTGCTTCGTATTTAAATCGGCCGTCGTGTTCCTGTGCAAGGAAAGGTTGAGACAGAAAAAGAAGCTCATGGTCAGTGTCTATATGACCCATTTCTCTCTATCGATCCTCGCGACAACTTCTGATATTCAAGAGGCCATCTACTTTTTTTTCCAGGGAGTTTCGACGAAGGCTAATTCAAGCGAGGTAGAAATCATCCGTTACCAAGTGCTGATCCCGGTGACAGAAGTCCAGGTCAGGGCCAGCTCCGCCAAGGATATGGAGTCCCACTTCTTGTGGGAATTGATTCATCTAAGAAGTCAATTACAAAGGAGGCCGGAGAAAGTATACGTACTCTCCAACAGGTATTTTCCTGAATTTTCTACCGCAGTGGAATACTTACTGAACACAAGCGCGGATCTAAATTAAAATAAATATAAGTAAAAACGAGCTCCAAAATTAATTCTCTAAAAAAAATGTATTATTTCAGTTTACTAAATTAATTAGGAAAATATAACGTAGTGAAATGTGACGTAGCTTCCACTTGTATCGGTGGTAATTGATCACCGCGAGTGCACTTGATTGCAACCAATTACGCAGCACAGTTTTACTACCGTTATTAATCGAACAGAAAAATTAACAAGAAATATTGAAAATAGATTGCAGCTAAATTAAATAATATTTCGTTTAACTGTTATGCCGTGTCTTAATTAAATTTTCATTATTTTGCAAATCAATATATTTCCACTATTGTTTTTCACAAAAGAAGAATTTATAGTATAAACTTTCCTTTTTCTAAAAATATTTACCGCCGACAATGATCATACAGTTTCATAATACGTTTGTGTATTTTGAATCGAGACTATTCGTTTATTTTTTAATATCAATCTTTTATCGATGATAAAAATAATTCAATAAGTAAGACGATCTTTATCTAACGCCTTAAATTTTTCTTTACAGTACGACGGAGTTCCGTAACGCGTTCCTGAAGACGATTCGGCAGATTATTCGTGAATCGGTGAGAAACATGAACATACCCTCGACGAAGCAGAATCTCAGCCATGCGTCGATGTCGATGGCACCGCGAATGTCGACCGGCCACGTGGAAAAATTTAACAAGCAACAAGCCAGTCAAGGACAGGCGCAGAACGGAAAAGACGTGACCACTACGCTCTCGAAGAAGGCGATGAAGCAGCAGCTGCTGTCCAGTTCGCACAAGCGCAAATACAGCCACTCGAAACAGCCGGTGGAGCACGAGAGCTCGGAGGATAAGGACCAGGAGGATGCGCCGGTTCCCCAGCAGCAGACATTTCGCTCCAGGAGCAAGACCATAAGCGACACTTCCGGTAAGATGAAAACTTCTGCTCGCTTAAAGGAAGACTTAATTTCAAAATCTTCATACGTAGTGGTTCTGCTATGTAAACTTAGTCCTTAAATATTTGTATTGATTAATTGAAGGAATATTGCATTTATTCAGATTAGTTTTTAAAAAAGTTGAAATTTATTCGGTAAAAGCGCAAAGCAATTCAATGATTCGACTAGACGTTATTAGCAAATAGTTCAACGCGGTATCGTCTTGTGGGCTTTAGGCGAGGTGAAGGTCGAGATGGATTCGGGTACAAAGTCGGAAGGTGAGGAAGACTCGCAGGTTTTTTTAGGCGAGAAGAAGACGAACCTCGGCCGCACACCTAATCATCTGACGCTAAGCACCACGTCGACCATCTCGGCGGGGAGTACTGGCAGTCAAGCTAGATTGATTCAGTCTTCCCATCAGCCTGAGAACTATCAACCTATTTCCGTCAAGGAACTTGGTGAGTGTATAATGTCGACATTTTCGCATCTGCCGAAACTTATGTACATCAAGACTCTTTACTAATTCATTACAATTAATTTTTTCCAATTTACCTAATAACTAGTAAATTGAAACTTCTTTCAGTCTTTTACGATAATTACATTAATTAACACTTTAGTCATATCAGTTTTTCTAATTTTCCTTTAATATTATGACAAATAGAAATTTTGCGTTAATTAATTGTGACAATGGGTCATTTTTTCAAATAAAACAAATATATGTTTTGCCAGATATAAGATTTATTTTGTTCTCTTTCTTACAAACAAAGCATAGTAAAAGCACTAATTTCTAAAATGTAACAGGTTCGCCGATCTGGAAGCCACGGGAGACGTCGTCCTCCCTGGGGGAGGCCACCACGTTGCCGCGCAAGGGTAAGTCGGCTGGCGGACACGAGCTCGCGGAGATGAGCTCGAGCCATAGCGCCTCCCGAAAGTCTCTGATAGAAATCAACAATTGTGCTCAACAACCTAACTTTAATAATCACGTTTAAGTTGAATAATATCGAGGCTGACTCGCTAACGAGGTAATACCGTTAAGTTACCACCGCCATTAAACGCGACCGGCACCACCACAACCACCACAATCACCACCACCACCACCACTACTACCATTATCATCACCACCGACATCACCTACCATCTACCACAACCGAGCGTAATATACAGAGATAATTATCCGGTTAATGCGATAATCACGATAACGATACGCGAGGAGCACGCATCTGCCGCCCACGTGGAAATTCGCGAAGACTGCGCTTTCTCCCTTTGCTCTCTTCCTCATTTCGTCTTCCAGCAGGAAATTCGTATATGCTTGCGTGCGTGCGTGCGTGCGTACGACGCAGTCGACTGTACCATTTGTACGAGAGCAAGCGAGATGCTTGACCGGGCTTCCTCCTCGCTCTGGAGAATCTGATCGGACCCGAGTATCTCCTCCTTCCTTCTTCTCTTGGCGGTCGACATATTCAAATAGTTAAAAAAGTAAAAAAAAAATTAACGACGTAATATTAAAGTTAAGCTAAAGGGTGTGTCATTAAATTAAGATAAGAATGTCAAAGACTTATGGTAAATAGTTTTGATTTTGACAATCGCAACGCGGACGGTCGATCCCGAAGCCATGGAAGGTCGAGGCGATGCCGAGCAGATCGCTGGCTCTGAAAACGAATAATCCGATGGCGAATAACGAATCGTTAACGAATAGCCGATCTTGGTGATCGAGCTAAAGACTAGATCCAAATAACGGAGAATCTCAATTATAAGACTTAAGCTCATCCTGCTTACAATTAATGAATAGTTAGCTTCATACGCTTCATTTTATACATATTGTTTCTTATTAGTTTCGGGCTCTCCCTTTTTATTACGGGTGTAAGAAATTGCGACTGTATTCAATTTTAAATATCTTTAGGGGAAGTCTTTGTGTGCGTTTCAAGTTAAATCAAGCATAAAGTTTTGGTATCCAGTTTTATACTCGCAAAAATTTATTTATTTAAACATAAAAGGATGATAATTTTTTTATGCTGGCCGATAATTTATAAATATATAAAATAAAGCGCTTTCCATATTGCAAGATCCTGTACGTATAAGTACACGCAGAAAAGGAAGAAACTCTAAGGCGAGATTAAACAGTCGAGACTGTTAGAGCAACGTGCCTGAGAGATCTAGGAACGATGGGTCAAGCCGTCGCTTCTCGAATACGTATTTCCGATTTAACAGCATCCGCCGGCATAAAGTTTCAGCGTGTCGCCAGCTTTACGAGATTCGGTTGTCTTTTCGAGAGTCGCCGGTGATCGAGGGCTCCGTCCCTCGATCCTGTCGATCCCATTTTCCGCGTGGACGGCGGCGCGGATGGCCCGGGGAGATAATCGACTCTGTAAATAATGTAATAATGATATTTGTCGTCACATACCACGTCACTATGATTACGCCGTTACCACGATCGCGATCGAGCGCTCGCGCGTGGGCGCGCCCGTCACGTCGCTCCCCGTCGTTCCACACCCCACGTTCCCCACATCCTCCCATTTTTTTATTATTATATGAAACCGTCGTGATGCGCGTCACGCCATTGACGATCGCCGGGTGACGTGAGGACCGTAAGGGTAGTCGGAGAGAGGCTTATAAGATCCACGTTTAAAAAAAAGGGGGGAAGAAGAAACAAGAGATCGAAGGTGCGATTCGCGCGCGTAGCGAGTAAGTCTTAGTTGTTAAAGAGAAATCAATTAAGATATGTCGTGTGTGTGTATATATATACATGTATATACACGCACACAGAAAATATATGTATACATACTATATAATATATACGAAATATTATGTGAGAAAGAAAGAAAGAGAGAAAGCGAGAGAAAGGGTAGATTTGTGAATTGCATTGTAACGTCGTCCACGGTCCCCTCCCCCAAAAAAGAAATAAAAAAAAACGTTCCGCCGCGTGTTAACCTGTTTTCAGGGTCGAGCATCCTCGCCAATATAGCAGACTTTATTTTTAACGTTACTTAAGATACAAAAGAGAGCGAGTGAAAGAGTCTACGTGTGTGCATGAGTGAAAAAGGGAGAAAAATGAGAGAGAGAGAGAGAGGGAGAGAAATATAGCGAGAAAGAAAGAGAGAATGATAATCAGAGTGCTCGAGACCGAAGCTACGAAGTGAGATGCGCCGGTGTAACGACGATGCGTTAATGGCCCGTGATTAGTATGCAAGGAGAATGAATGAGAGAGAGAGAGAGAGAGAGAGAGAGAGAGGGAGGGAGAAAAAGAAAGAGGGGGAGAGAAAGCGAGAAAAGGCGCACACTCGTACTTTAAAACGTACACATTGAATTTTAGGGACGGCGAGTGGTATTGGCACTGGAACCTTTCACGATAATCCGACACATATACCGCGTTGTTAATGGGTATTACGATAAATTAAGAATGGTATCGAAGGATTAATACGTGTAAATTAGACGACAGAAAGTATCCACATAGACGTATACCTACAACCAGAAAAATATGTATAAATAAAAATATATATATACACACACACACACTTACACATACATACACATACACACTTTCACACACGGCATGCAAACGCTTCGAGCATAATTGGTGGTGAGAGCTGGGGGTGTTCTCCAAAGAGAGGATATCTTCTTGAAACGCACCGTGGGGTTTATTCTCCGAATGTTTTTCGCGAGTGTCTCAAAACATGCCGGCACTATTCCCCAAGAACCTCCCAAGAGACCCCCTGGGAACCTTCGGGGAATATTTCCCAGAGGACGGGAGAGCGTTCGAAGGTTCACCGAGAGATTCCGAAGAACATTCCGAGAATATTCTTCCGCCACCTCTCATCACCACGCGCGCAACCTGTGTGCATACTCGAGGAATGTGGATGTTGCGCACAACGACGTGATCGATCAGCCTTATCGGACGTGAAGGGAGACGTTTACGAATTCGCGGCGATCGCGATCCTTCGGTCGAGAGTCTTCGATTCTGGTATCGTTCCTTTATCTATGGTTCCGCAGCTGCGAAATTAGCACTGATCACTGTAAACCGGTTAGCGGACTCGGAATCACATATTATGAGCTTAGATCTTCCTCAACGTCTACTTGACGTTGGTACTCTCTAAATTTGTTGGAGTGGAATCTCACTCTTTTGGAGTGAGATTTGTGACAGTTTCGCTTATTCTGCTGATTGTCACGAAAGAACCGTCCCGGCCCGATGATGACTGGGTCCCTTACTTGCCGGGCTATCGTGATCTTACGAGTTCGACGGCCATCCAGTGGTGGAATACCGTAAATAACTTTAAGTTGGAGTGAATATTGGAGTGCTGGCGACTTTACTTAAAAAATAGGAGTGAAATTTTTCACTTTTTGTCTTAGAGTGAATTAATTCACTCGAATAGAGCGAGGTGGTCAGTGACACCATGATTCGAGTGAAAATTTCACTCCAAAAATTTTAGAGAGTACGACGTTAAAATTCAAGCCTCTGTATCGATATCGGCCGGCACCGATCGCACCGGTATCGCTTACGATCATTATCGAGAGACTTTCCGCAGCGATATATTGTAACGGAGATCAATCGGAGGTGTATACGGAATTATCGTTTAGAGATCGTTAACGTCCTTGGGCTCGGGAATCGACGATCGTTTGCTGGTCGTGGACGAAGGACTCAATTGCCAATCAATGGAATTTGATATAGTCATATCGAGTACTGACACGCATACGCACATATTCAACACACCGTCGCCCGTGACGGTCCGCGATCCGAACGCGCTTCAACGGGCTGTCTTTGTGTTTGAAGTGAAGCATACTATTATATAAATATTATTAAATAATATTTTGATATTATAATATTGTAATATTACGATATATTGCACAGCGTTATAATAGTAAAATATTATACAACGTTATATTACATATAAGTTTATGACAGACAAACGAAAGGGATCGAGTCGTCAATGTTGCGCGCAACATCTGGGAGAAAAAGCAAGAGACTTCGTTCTAAAAATTTGTGAAACCGCTCGATCGAAATCGCCGGGATTCAATGACGTGACGAATGTTTCCACATTGACGCCTTTCGGAAAAGACGATCGCGTCGATACGAGAGAGAAACAAAATGTCGTATTAATACGTATTCGCGAAATCGCGTCAATTATTAGTATATTTCCGAGGAGTGTAATTATACGAGTACTAATTATACCGGCCGGGATACTATTGTACAGTGTGCATAGGCTGACGAAGGCGGGAACGGCGGTGACGCGTTTGATCCTTTCCTTTATCCTTCGTGGCGAACCGCGGGAATTTTATCCGTAATGTCTGATGAATGTTTTATCGAACGCTGTAATATTGCTTCCATCTCGGGCGCGTTACCATGCATGCTGATGTGCGTGTTACAACAGAGATTTCTTACGATTTTACGAATCACCGCGGATACCTCTGCGACACGTGCGTGCTTTCACGAAATTGCGTCAAGTGGTAAAATTCGTCAGCTTGGCTGCCAGTCGTCTCCTACGTTCGTGATGACTTTATAAAAATTGTGTGCTGCTTTTCGCGCTTCACATTACAATTGTTGGGTCTATTAAGAGTATCGTATTCTTTCGCATCACATGTTGCGCTCATTTTCATTATGTCAGCGACATTAATTTCTTAATAGAAATAATTGAATTTCAACGATCGCACATTTTGTGCCATATACTTCGGTCATATCTCGCAAATTATTTTAAAGTCGTCAATGAAGCACAAAAGACCGGAGCTATTATTTTCAGGAAAGAGGGACAGGCAGTCGAGAACGTGGGAATCAATTACATCCTGCAAATTCTTTTATGCTGAAAAATCGATCGGGCGTTCGCCGAGGTTTATCTCGAAGCACTCGCGACAAGAATGACAGGGGCTCTTTCTTTTTTCTTCCGCTCGAAGTCGAGTATGCCATTATGCACGGATCCTGCCATTCTGCGCGAAAGTAATCTACCGAAAGACAGAATTGTCAGCGAGAATTGAACTGTAAAATCGCGACACTCGAGAACGTGGAATTTATGTCAGCGAAGAAATTGCTGCGGCGAGACACGCCGTTCCTCGGGGGGGAAAAACACGTCGGAATCTTCTTTCCTTTGTTCATCGGAGAATATGTGTTGGAAAAGTGACGAACGTGGTGCCAAAATTGTCGTATAGCAATAATTAGTAGGATTAATATCAGACTGACTCATAATAGTGTTCAAGCGCGGGAGTTCGTCTAAAGGTGAGGTCTCAATGGGGACTTATCGCGATTAGCAGTCGTATAACTTTGACAATTAGTACCTGCTGGTCTTTAATCGCTGACTAAAGAGTTGTGCCCAACACCAAAGGCGCACGTAAAAATAGAAATTCAAGAGTTACTACAGAAGCACGCTAACGTATCGACATAAATAAATGGGAATTTACGTAAAAACTTAACGCATTGAAAGAAAGATAACATTATCTCGAATGACTTCAGTGACTCAGCGCTGCGATTTTACAGTTTGACTTTCCTGAACGATTAATTACGATAAGCGGAACGAGTTCGTTAATCGTAACTTTTTCGGATTATAAAGCCATTGTTAATTTTTGCTCGGACAGACGAGTTGCTAGGAAATTGCTGTCTAAAATAATGACGCGAGTTAAAATCATTTTACTTCGGAATGAATTCTCCTGATTTAACGCCAGAAGTGTGTTTTGTAGAATTTAATTGCGAGGAAAAATTGAGACGCGTAGTTTTAGCGATTTTAGAATTCAACCTTTTCTAGATTAATTTCAATCGCTCGGAAGCTCGTTGTGGCAATAAAGAGGATGGCAGGAAACGGGAGATACGAACAGATACCCATCACGTAAACGGGCACACGTGGACACAATTCACGTGCGATCGCGCGAGACACGTACACGAAACAGTCACACACAAATATATCTAATAAGGCATCGGTTAAGATCTGACAGCGAAAAAAAAATAATAAGATACCTACTTACTAATTACTATAGGCGAGAACACACGTGCAGATTTAAGGGAAAAAAAAACTTACGGAGGACCTTCTGTTGCTCGAATTATTGCATTGTCTACTATATATAAATTTTATTGTATAAATTCTGTCGAGAGAGGGGCGCCTCCGAGCGAGAGTCGATGTTTCTTTTTCTCCTCGACCCCCGTGTCCCTCCCTGTCGGAGGATCTACGAGGACATTCGAGAGAAAGAGGCCGAGGAAAGTGCGTGGCACACCGAGGAGCCGCGCTCGCGGATAACAGCGATTGTATTTAAGTTACTGTCGCGAGATACATCGAAAAGGTAGCGTTTCCCATAGTTGACGACTCCCGAAAATTATGTTCCATTCGAGCCTCGTGGAGGACAATCTCGAATGTCCATAGATGGCCTGCGATAAATGCGAAAGTCTGTTTATCCTTATCCCAACGCGGGCATTATCTCTGATAAATGTTAAGTCCAGCCCGCAGCTGTGTAAACAATGTAGAAAGCACGATTGTGCATTCGAAGTGCGGATACGCTCTCTTCTATCACGCACGTATAGGTGACGTTGAAAAGCGCCTCGCCGCCGCCACCTTATCGCGGCCAGGTGTCTTCTAGCCGGAGTTAATCGGGCTTAAGATAGTGCCTCGCATTTTTATCCTTATCTTCTCACTTAAGAAATCTTATGAAGAGTTTAAAAACATGATATTATCAAAGGTTAAGGTTCATTCAATACAGTCGTTTCTAAGAACACGCGCAAATGTACGTTCTTTTTTTGATCTATTATCTCCAAGAATCATTTTGTCACGCACGTTACATTCGCCGAAGCTCCGTGTGCGAATATTAAGATAGGAAAAAGAAAAGAAGCGCGAAAGGCGATGCTATAGTCCGCTGACGCTTAATCTTTTATAAATCTTTCTTCCCAATCAGCAGTAAAAAGAAGACGTAATAATATATCCCGCAGAAAGCAGGCGAGTGATTAAATGACCGTTAAAAAAAATAGATCCTTTCGCATAAATCGACGCCAGATATTTACGCCCAGTATCCGTTGGGTATTCAATAAAAATAGTTTGCGAGGAGGGTCGAACGAGAGTCACCAGCCGGATTGCCCGCGATTGCCGACGGACCCAACCCCACGTTTGCGCACTTTCCTCGGCGACAAGTCAGGAGAGAACAAAAATCGAACAGGGTCGAGACACTCCAGCTCGGAGACGTATCCCAATAGTTGGCCTAGTACCGAGTTTCATATTTTTCGCCCCCCCCCCCCCCAACCGGGTACGCAGTGGATCGTCGAACGATTGATCGTCTATTGTATGATTATTGACATTCTTCCAGAAATTTTATTGATAGATATATATATAAACTTTATCGCTACCGTTGAACATAGTAATATTTGGGGGTATATACGATTAGGGCGATACCTTGGGTATTTATTGGGGACACTGAGAATACTATATTGAGAGAAAGAAAACGAGAGAAAAAAAATAAAGGGAGAATAAAAGGTGAGAGAGGGGTCTGAGAGAGGAATGAGTTGGTAGGATTATTATATATATAAATATATAGGATATATAAGAGAAAAAGAAGAGAGAGAGAGAGGGAGAGGAGGAGACGTTAGGGGTTGAAGAAAAGGACGGGGGCGGGTGATAACGAAACGAAGATGAGATAGTGTGTAACGATGTAATGAGTCTTTCCGTAGGAAACGCGAAAAGGACGGAGATATATACGGGGACGAGTCTCTTCCTTGCGTTGAACGTAAAGCGAGCGGGGCGGGTGGCGAGAACCAAGGATGAGATTAAATGTTGCGAGCGTATGCGAGCGGGAATATATATGGTACGTGCAAGAGAGAAAGAGAGTATAAAAAGAACCCTTTATGTTTTCTCAACTCGTTACGTGAACGGTACGTTAGCATGGGGATATATTATGATTACGATGATTGCTATATTCGTTGTTATTGTTCCTCGGTTGTATGCGGAGACGTTTAAGAGTGATCCATTTGTACAATCATTGAGTCATTAAAATATGATTATTCATTATGGAAACCCGGCCGCCTTTATTCCCCGCCCCGCCGACGATAAGCACTGCGAAATTAATCCTACTTCGAAATTTGCTATCATATCGCATAGAATTATCACGTTGATTATATCCATAATTAATTCCCAGTATAATCACTCGATTGGAATTTTATTTATTTGACATTTAGAATAAATGTTTGGGAACAATACGAAACGGTCGACTGAGAAATATTGGTGGATAACATGATTCATTTTGCTACGTCGAGCTGCCGTTTTCATCGCGCGCGTTATGCTTTTAAACAATTCAAACGTTCAGAGTCGAGTTGTCGACGTAAATATTGAGCAATATCTTAAAAAATTACGAATATAAGAATAAAGATAAAAATATATCAAGATAAAAGAAATATCAAAGACCACGCGTCTGTATTGACGACCGTCAAAAGAAACGCCGCGCCACGCGTGCGATATAAATACAAGAAGCTTTATCGCATTGTTTCATAAGGTATGTACAAGATATCGATAATTCACAGGTGTCCGACAATCCCTGATCGAGTCGCGGAACGATAAATTATCGCAGGTAGATGAACTATATAATAGTCGACTATATATAATAGTCAAGTTCGCTTAAATACATGAATGAACACCTTCCTTACTTTTAATTCATTCCAAGACTTTATCAAGCAGAGAGAATATTTGAAAATTCGCACGTGCGTGAGGCGTCATTTTGACTGAGAATAAAGGCGAAAGACTAGATGCTGCCACGATGACAGTTTATTACCCAGCCAGAAATAACTCTTCGATCGACGTCGATCGGTGAGTAATTTCTGACTGGGTACTGTTATAATTCCAATTCTATTTATTTCTAAGATAAAACGGGAGAAGAGAATGACGCGTTATCACGATGGACTTTTCCCGATACTCATTTCATCTAATTCGATCCTGAAGCCTGAAAAGACTTTCCGTTGATAAGGTGATTTGAAGTTCTCATCTGCTTGATAAGCCGGAGACATCAGGTGGCTCGATAAGTACGATTTGATATGACGAGGTGACACCGATCATTCGAGACAGTTGTTCATTCGATTTGGAAAAGGGAATAATGCCAATGGACACCTAAACATCCCGCGAATGTATCCGACAGTCGGGGACGAGCGAGGCGAGAAAGAAGGAACAATCTGCGACGAAGCTACTTCGGTTTACAGTCACCGTTGCAAAGCTACACGGAAAGGATTTACGGTGAATACCGTCGATTGTCTATAACGCTAAAAGAGATAATGTACGATCGAGCATCTAACGCGCGGGAAGATATCCATTGTGCCGGTGCGGAGATGAGGATACGCACCGCCGAAGGGTGGTATTTATCACATTGATCTTGTCTCGCTTGCGATAATAGCAGCGTCTTGAAGCTGCGAGTCCAATTCTCGTCAATCGCGATACGGAATCGGGCGATTTCGGGACGTCCCTTTCGGCGTGAATCTCTCGATCAGTAGCTGATCTCCCGAATATACCGGCATTATGACGCGGCCGCGAGCGCTCGGTTGTATTCTCCTCGCGCTGTGTTGCGCCCTGATCTCGGCGGATGAACGGTATTGTGCGTGGTACGGTGAGTGCGGATGGGGGACCCTCTCGCCGCGGACCTGCGTGGCGAAAAATGTCGTCGCCCGGCCGGTCAACAACGCGACTTCCGAGGCCCTTCTGCGGAAGAGGTGTCCGCACTTCTTCGAGGACGAAACAGGTTTGTATGTGATTGAAACCCAGATAGCACGCACAGTTCTATAAATATTCTTTTGGAGTGCAAACGTTCTCAATTTCAGAATATTCCAATCGAATATTCTATAAATATACAGCGTGTCCCAATTTAATGTCCCACCTCAAATAACTTTTTATTTTTGATCGCAGAAAAAAACGTTTCCGACAAAAGTTGTTTGGTACGAAGGGGGACATAAGACGGTTGCTTGAAGATCACGTCAAGGTCACCTTCGATTTTTTAAATGGAACCCCCTATTGTTTATTATACTATCTTGTTCTACTAATTAATATGAACAACTTTTGTCCGAAAGATTTTTCGATTTGCCTAACACTTTTCGAGATATTCAAGAGAAAATTTCAACTTTTTCAATGCTTAGCTTATGATATCTCGATAACTGTTTGTCGGATCATACCGTGTATAACCGACACGCTATATTCGATAGATTATTCTATTCACATTTGAAAACCATTTATAGTAGTGCCAGTCGGATATTCAACGAACATAAGATAAATATATAAGAATGACCTATGGAATATTTCAAATATTCGTGAAGAATATTCCTAAAATGTTCATAGGAGTGTCTTGTGCTATCTGGGAATATATTTTCTGCGGAGATCGTTTCCGATCGCGTGATCGGTAAGGGTAACTGGAACGTGTCTCGCGTCCTGCAGAGTCGCCGATAACATGCTGCGACGCCGCTCAGATCGTCACGATGGACTCGAGCATGAATCTGGCGGAGAACGTTTTCGGCAGGTGTCCGACCTGCGTAAAGAACATGTATCGACTGATCTGCGACACGACTTGCAGTCCCGAGCAGAGTCGATTCGTGAGGGTGACCAACAGCTCCGAAGAAAATGGCATGGAGTACGTCGTCGAATCTGAGGTGATTCCCAAGAGTGCATTTTGGTTCTTGCTCAAATTTTTTTACATTAAAAAATGAACAGAATCGCGCGTAAGAAATGTGAAGAGAAACGGCAGATAAGCAACTGTACTCTCGAGTTCTTAGAGGCCAAATGATAAAGTAGCGTAGTAGCGAAATTAATACTGATAAATATACCTACAGATAATAAATATAATTAACGATGCTGACGATATTAACGAATAATAAATTAATATGTTAAATGAAACAGCCAATAATTTAAGTAGTTACATTTAAATCAATTTGTTATATGGAAAATGTTTAATGTCGCTGACCGTATTTTAGATTCATATCACGGAAAAGTTCATAAACGACACGTACGAATCCTGCAGAAGCATCGTCAATCCTACTAGCGGAAATTTGGCCATGGATCTGGCCTGTGGCTCGCACGGAGCCAGCAGGTGCACCCCAAAACTGTAAGTGAACTCCATACGATCGTAGGGAGCCAGTCAAATGAAACGGAACCACAGGCGATACATATGGCGTATAATTCTTAAAGGTGGTACGAGTTCATGGGCGATCACAAGTCGAACCCTTTCACGCCCTTCCAGATGACATACGTTTACGACGCAGCTGACAAATGGGGCGATGAGCCGTGGAATGCTACAGCGAAAAATTGCAACGAGACTTACGGCGTAAGTGTGAGAGAAATCAACCTGGTCTCTCGCGTAAAAGGAACTACGAAGTTTATTTATTCGTTTCAAGTTTAGCACATTAAATAAAGACGCTGTTTCTATTTTTGGCTTCGCCAGAACTCGTCCACGGTCTGCAGCTGCGTCGACTGTCCCATTGCGTGTCCCGTTACGAAGTTAAACGTCGTCGACGATATGTTCATGATCGGCGATCTTAATGGCTACGGCGTCGTAGCGGCTATACTCGTCATTTTAATCACAATTGTAGCCGGTGGCACGTATACTTTGTGCAGAAACCGTAAGAAAGGTATGGACAAAGTTACGCCAGGCAAATCAATCTTCAATTGATCCTGGATTTGAAAACATTTTTCTCTTTCATATCTGAAGTTGTTCAAGTACTTCCTTCCTAAAGATTTCTGCGCTCCTAGGTTCTATCCGAACGCCAGCGAAAAAGAAGGCCAGAGACTGCAGTCAAAGCTATCAAAAAGTCTTCGAAGTGGTTTTTACTGCGTGGGGAACAGGTAATTATGTGTGCTTAAGCATCGTTTACAATACGTGGAGTAAGCTTGGACACCGAGAGCAAGCGTAAGAGCTGAAGTAGGAGTAAGATATAAAGTTGATTTGTTTCCTTACTCCTGCTCCTTACTCCAGGCTTACTCCATGCATTGTAGACGACGCATTATAAATACAATTTTATATGTTGTACGTATGTGTGTGACATCTTGGATGGAAATCTATGGAGAACAATTTTCGTGCACACACGATACAATTTTTAATAAGATCATATTACATATTTTAATAAACATTTATTACAATATACCCTTCGCACAATTAGATGTAACTTAAAATTACGTTCGCAAAAGAAAATTACTACTTTCGACAGCATTAAACAATTATTTCGCTGCCGTACGATATACATATAATGTGCGAAAAAAGGAATTTTTAGCTGTGCGTAAAACATGTTAACGATTCTCGACATTCAACAGCATTCGCCAAGTATCCTATTATCACACTGTTCACGGCCTCGTACATCGTTGTTATTCTGGGTCATGGAATCGCCTATCTTTCGGTGACGGTAAACCCCATAGAAATATGGGCCGCGCCGAATAGCAGGTCGAGAATAGAAAAGGATTTTTATGATAATCGATTCCAGCCGTTCTATCGCACCGAGCAAATCTACATAAAATCTGTTAATCGTACAACGGTAAGATATACTGATTGCAGTAATTATGATAATAACTAATGTAGCTCTAATATTCTTGTATAAATGTCCCGTTCAAACTGGAAACAGTTCAGACCAATATTTTCTCTTGAAATTATATTTTTATCCTAATATACATATACTTTGTAATATTAAGAAATGTCTATTGGTCAATGTTGGAAATAAATCTTTTCGTTGCGCATCATAACAGGTGAAGCATAATACATCGCTCGGAATTATGGAGTTTGGCCCAGTGTTTAACAGCAAGTTCTTGCTAGAAGTGTACGATCTGCAGCAGCAGGTTCTTCAAGTTAGTATAATTGAAGAACAATTAATATTCAGTGTGCGAGATATAATAAGAATCTAATATTTTTAACAGATAGGCCAAGAGACCGACGAAGGACTGGAAAAGATCTGTTATGCTCCCGTACGAAGTGAATTTACCGGGCCGGTAACTCTTGATCTCTGCACTGTGCAAAGTATATGGGGATATTTCCAGAATGACATTGAAACATTCAATAAAACAGAAGTTATCAAGGGATATACAACTGACTACCTGGATCACTTGTACAAATGTATGCAGTAAGTAATGATCAATCTACGCTCGCGTTTATTTGCCTAATGAAAAAAGTTATGTAATAATACCAGGGTTGGGTGGGTAAGTTATTTTTTTTAACAAAGTTAAGTTAAACAGCCTTGAACAAGCTAAGCAAGCAAAGAAAAAAAGTGAAGAGCAAATTTATGTCACACAAGTTATTGGAGTTTTCTTCCAAAGCATATGTTTTGCCTAATTTGAAAGATGGTGTAGAAAATTTTATTTAATTTAATTCTGAATACAAATTGCCTTCCAGGAATCCTTTCCATCCTCAATGCCTGGCACCGTACAAGGGTCCCATTTTCCCTGCCATCGCAATCGGAGGTTTTTTAAAAGAAGGGACGTTTGAATATGATTCCTCCGATTACATTAAAGCAACCGGGTTGGTCTTGACGTTTCTCGTGAAAAATTCTCTCAATGAGACGGACCTTGTGCCGATCAACAAGTGGGAACAACGGTATGTAAAAATTAAGAGAAAAAACTCGCCGAAAATAATTATCAATGTATCGTAAATTAGACTTACATCAGATTTAAATCAAATCGCGCGATTATTGTGAATTTTAGCTTCCTCGATTTTATGGAAAAATGGAACCATGATGGTCGATCGGCCAACATGGACGTCGCTTGGTCTACCGAAAGATCGATACAAGATGAATTAGATAGGACGTCGAAAGCGGAAGTGATAACGGTGGTTATTAGTTATCTTCTCATGTTTGTTTACGTTGCCCTTGCTCTCGGCAAAATCAAGGCTTCTGTTGTTGGCTGTTTCGTAAGTTTTTACCGTCATAATCAAAATCACGAAATTGTAGGATACAAATATATGACGCAAAACACTTCAATTATAATTTCTCCGTTTAGACCGAAAGCAGAATCGTATTAAGCGTTGGTGGAATCATTATAGTCATAGCGTCGGTCGCTTGTTCTCTCGGTATTTTCGGTTTTGTTGGTGTGCCAACCACTCTGCTCACAATCGAGGTATTATATCATTCGAATACTTATACATATGTATATAATTTAAATATTTAAGCGTTTATATTTACACGAAAGCAACACTTTAACGTTGTAAATTCTTATTCAGGTAATTCCTTTCTTAGTACTGGCTGTTGGAGTGGACAATATTTTTATTTTGGTGCAACATCATCAGAGAAATCCTCGGCACATCGACGAGACAATTCCCGAACACATCGGTAGGATTATGGCTGCAGTCGGACCTTCGATGCTGCTTACCAGCACATCCGAATGTTTCTGCTTCTTGATCGGTACGTAAAAATATCACACAAATTATTTTTACAAAATTAAGTAAAGAGAGCGGTCTTTACGATCTGTGTTTGTAATTATAATGTGAAAAATAAAAATTTCAGGAGCGTTTTCTGCGATGCCAGCGGTCAACACCTTCGCGATGTACGCCTCGGTATCGATTTTAATTAACTTCTTCCTTCAAATAACAGCCTTCGTCGCTTTATTAGCCCTTGATTCCCGGAGAGCGGAGGTAAATCGTACAAATTTTTAATAAAAATTGTGCTATTTCATGTAAAGGAAATGTTCAGCAATTAATATAATATAATGCAAATTCAGATATTATCTTAGTGATATTCATTTTATTATAAGAGTTTTCATTGTCCCAACTGACAATTAACATCTCAACGAAATTCTCAAAGTTTAACTTGCGTCAATTTTTAAAACAAACGTCCGATATTTTTTAGAATAATCGCCTGGATGTTATCTGCTGCGTTTCCGTCAAGGATAACTCGAATGAAGAGGAACGCGACGGTGTCGTTCATGCAGCTTTCGAGCGTACCTACACGCCGTTTCTGATGAAGACGCCGGTCAGAATTGTCGTTATAGCGATCTTCGTCGCCGTTCTCGCTACTCATATCATAGTGTTACCGCAGATCGAGGTTGGACTGGACCAGAAGCTCTCTATGCCCGAAGATTCTTACGTTCTCAAATACTTTCAGGTAAAGAACATAGAAAGACTGAAGCGAACAATGAAAGTCATCTTACCATAATTGTAACAATTTAACGCGCGCTCAATCGTTTATGCTTAAAAAGTCGAAGTAAAAAATCTCTTATCTCTTATTAAAAGGAAGGCAAAATAAATATTTTATATTATTTTTAGAATATTATATACACCCTGTATACAGAATATTATACACGTTCTTTTGCATTATATAGTTTTAACGAATGTTATATTTTTAGTACATGGAAGATCTTTTGTCGATGGGCCCACCCGTGTATTTCGTATTGACGGAAGGTCTGAATTACAGCAAGAGGGAGGTACAGAACATCATATGCGGCGGTCAAGGATGCAATGCGGATTCCTTGTACACGCAGATATATTCGGCTGCCAAACAATCCTCCGTGTTTGTATCTCACAATTTTTGGAATCTCGGAAAAATATGCAAACGAGATAAATAAAATTAAGGGAATGTGACTAAGATATTTTTTTTCTACTTCGTTTTAACACAAAGTGTCAATTTGTGTTTCATTATGTTAATTTCATGCTCTTATACGTCACTGCTGATCAATTTGTCGCTTGCAAGCTTTTCCCGGAAATCTTTGTAGCCGCACCAAGCGGAAAGTTACTTGAAAATGTCCCAAGAATTTTATCTATTAATATTTACAGGTCCTACTTGTCTAAAGCAGCCTCATCATGGATAGATGATTACTTTGATTGGTCGACGATTAGTGCCTGCTGCAAATATTACGCGAACAACGACTCCTTTTGTCCACACACTAATCGTATGTATCAGCATCATATAACATTATAATTGACTTATACACCTACATATTTGTGATAATAATACCAGTTTTTTAGAGATATACTTAAGCTTGTACGCAATTTTCTTATTTACTCAGTACGTTTAATTTAACAATACAATAATTTACAGCATGCAAGCCATGTAAAATTATCATCGATCAGAATAGCTCTCGTCCGGATGAGACGAGTTTCAGGAAGTATATCCCTTACTTCGTAAGCGACGTTCCAGATGAAAAGTGCGCCAAAGCTGGCAGAGCCTCTTATTTCGACGTGAGTTAACGTCGTTAGAAACTTTCGCTTAGCATTTTGACAAGCTGCTAAATTGCAAATGTTTATCGCGCTGCAGAAAAGAATTTCTTTTCAATTTTCAACATGCGCCGAAATTTAAGCAAACATTAAAGTTGAAGGTTATACTTTTTTTAATAATAAAATCTGAAATTTCTTGTTCGTGTAGGCGATAAACTATTACTATGACGAATTCGGTCTCACCGATGTGAACGATTCGTATTTCATGGGTTACCATACGCCCTTAAAGAAATCAGCCGATTGGTACGAGGCGCTGCGAGCCGCCAGAATAATATCGGAAAATATTACAAATATGATCAACGATGCCAAGGTGTCCAATCAAACAGTCCAAGTGTTTCCATATAGGTAAGCGATAAGATTTTATCGCGAATTAAAAAATTTCATATATTTTTAAGCAATTAAATGTCTAATCTTAAAAAATAGCTCGCGGAATAAACTGCTATTTTTATTTTTATTCTTTTTTGCTGTTATGTACTTTTAACTATTGAATAAATTTGCATGTTTCAGTGTGTTCTACGTCTTTTATGAGCAATATTTAACCATCTGGGAGGAAACTTTGTCGTCGATAAGTTTATCTCTTGCCGTGATTTTCGTAGTAACGCTATTTCTCACAGGATTGTCATTGTTCTCTGCGGCGATAGTCGTCCTTACCGTTTTGATGATAATAATCAATTTAGCGGGCCTAATGTACTGGTGGAACATTAGTTTGAACGCAGTTTCTCTCGTAAATTTAGTCATGGTTCGTGGTAAATTATTAATATTTATCCATTTCTTTTCTCATTATGTCCAATGAAACAATATTGATTATAAGTAATAATTATTAATTTAATAGTTAATTACGGTACAAAATTTTATTTACTATCGTATGTGTATATAAAATCACTAATTATTGTTACTTTAAACATTCGTCGTTAAATTATTATGTCGTGAACTTGTTATGCTATTATTGTGCGCTAAAGTGTGAATTTTCATAGGCGGCTGGAATCTCCGTGGAATTCTGCAGCCATATAGTGCACTCCTACATCACTTCTGCAGCGATGACGAGGATCGGTAAAGCATCGGAAGCCCTTTCCGTTATGGGAAGTTCTGTAAGTCCAATTAAGTGTCGCAACGCATAAGCAATTTCTTGGTTTAAACATCTTGAAAGAACCTTAATTTTCTTGTACAAGTAAAATATTAAACTTATATATATTTATACATACATATATTAATTTATTTTAATTATTATTGCACAAATATTTATGTTCTCGATATTTCCTAGGTATTCTCCGGGATTACTTTGACCAAATTTGTAGGAATTGTGGTGCTGGCGTTCGCGAAGTCGCAGATTTTCCGGGTTTTTTATTTCAGAATGTATTTGGGAATCGTTCTTTTCGGAGCGGCACACGGTCTAATATTCTTACCAGTATTATTAAGCTTTATAGGTGAGTGACGCATATATAATCCTTCAGATTGCTGATTTTATATGCAAGATCTCGTGCGTACTAATAATCATTATTACAGGACCTGTATAAGAATATTTATTATATGAAACCGGTAAGAAAGACCAGCACAGAAGTGCACAGCAATGGAAGTCGCACCACGGAACTTGTGTGCTTGTTTCGAGATTGTCAGTATGATTAGCGCAGAAATTATTTCACGACACGACTATGAAATCTTGATTTCTGTATCGCTATTCATATACGCATACCATTTGTGTCAGACTGAATACACAGCTGTGTTAGTAATTAATACGTCGTCGCCATGTATATAATCGTACATTCGTATATTGAGCGTGAATCGAGATGCGATCTTTTATCAAACGTGTTTTTATTATGTCGCGTGTATTAATAAATATTTTGGGCGAGAACGTCTCTCCTTTCTTCCTTCCCTGTTGCTTGAAACGCTGAAAAATATGTTTACGTGTATTTATATATTACTGGGACGAGTACTTAAATTATTACTAAAAATGATTACGATATCAAACATTCAAGATATAGTTTGTTCCTAATCAACTACCAATTAGGCACCGAAATCAATGGAGCTACATGAAATAGATTGTTTACTTTACAATGCATCTCAGCATATTACTTTATTGATATTAATGAGAATATCATAGGCTATATATGGATACTGTGTCTGCAAAGTTATTTAATAAATCCTAAAGGAAATCTCTGATTGGGTTGTGAAGTTCACAGGAACATCAGTCAAGGGATATCATTATCACATCTTTATTACTCAAGAACGTGTCCCTTTACATATATCTGGGATACAATTTCCCACATTCTTGTTGTACGCAAATTGACGGAAATAATACTTTTGAATATCAAGTATACGCGGGTATACGGATTTGAAGCATGAATTTAAAAAACAAAAAGTGACGAATGCTATTTCAATACTACCAATGCTATTCAATTTGCGACTAACAGACTTTTCTGCAGATTTCCCGTTCACAAGAGCGCGCCTCCGCGAAGTCGCAAAACTAAGTGGAGCGTAGATTCCTTTTGGATATTATAGTCGGAAAGAGTTCTGCCGTCTTCCAGCTGTTTGCCAGCGAAGATTAAACGCTGCTGATCCGGAGGAATTCCCTCTTTGTCCTGGATTTTGGCCTTCACGTTTTCTATGGTGTCGGAAGCTTCGACTTCGAGGGTGATGGTTTTGCCCGTGAGAGTCTTTACGAAGATCTGCATTCCTCCGCGAAGACGCAGGACCAGATGGAGTGTGGATTCCTT